>NW_019444685.1:0-2563 GCF_002814215.2 Seriola lalandi dorsalis
GAAATTAATAAAAATGAAAATGTACATCAGTGTTATTGTTTTTTACAAGTTTTGGGGTGATTTTTTTTTTTTTCTTATTCAATATAAAGGACTTCTGTATGACTCGGTCTGATGTCCAATAGGATGAAAAAATGTTTAAAAATGATATTTTCTTGGTGAACAAATCTCAGTTCTTTAATGTCTATTCAGGTCCACTGCTGTATCACTTTGAGAACATGGCAAATGAGCTCTCAGTTGAACTCAGCTATGAAGACATTAGGACAGCAATGGTTAATTTTGGCTTCCACATTGAGGTAAACCAGCGATTTTAATCATCATTCATAACTTAATATCAGAAATCTTGTTCCAGTAGTAAAGCAGTTTTCATATTTCTCCTGCAGGTGGAGAAGGAGTCGATGCAGACCACCTACACAGAGAACGACCGCTCTATGTTGAGATACGTTTATGACTGTGTCTTCTTTGTGGCACGAAAACCTGCAGAGCTGTACTTTGACTGTCAAGAAGACGACCAACAACAGACTTCTCCTCCGGCTGCTAAGTCACCACGGCGAGAAGGCACTGACAGCCTGACGTGACAAGAGCTCCTCTGACAAAAACAGTGAACTTAGAGGAGCACAAACATTGACCAAGAAAAGAGTAGACTGACAAAACGAAAAAGAAAAATGGAAATGGAAGGAAAAAAAATCAGTGGACATAAATTTTCTTTTTTGTCATATATATATTTTTATGATGCATCTCATGGAGAACACCGCAGGTAATATGAAATATTATAGTACTATGTCATCTGACAAACGTCAAAATACTATATATTTCTTCATCCTTGGGTGTGCGATGAGTCAGTCACCCTTGGCTGCTACTTTGCTTTAGTGGTTTGTGTCTCAGCTACAAACCATGAAGAGTATATTGTTTTTAACCAATAAGCCTGCAGACTTACCCATTCTTATCTCCATTGACTTTCACTGCCTGAGAGTTTGTGTTTTTGTGAATGGAGAATGTGACATGAACATTTGCTTTTGAGATCTATTTATTTTTTTCAAATATGGTGCCAATAACAACATCTGCTCATTTGCATTGCTCATCAGTCACCTCTGAAAATGTTATCAAAACATGTTTCTGCTTTTCAGGAATACGTTATTTTAAAGTTGGAGATGATTTTCATTGACTTTTCTGGTTTGTAATCACACTTTGGAATAAAGCCAAACATTTTAAAAATATGAATCTCCATAGTTTTACTATATCACATTTGATATAATTTTAACATGAACATAACACACTAACTGAATATAAAAATGTTTTAATTAATTTCAGGATTTTCTGGTTTTTCAGCATTTTCTTTGCTTCATCAAAATCTCTAATCAGTTGGGAGGCAGGTAACAGGTTCGACAGGATCGTGTGATTACAAAGCTGCCTTAACCATAATACATAGATTTCACTGCAGACATTTTGCACGGGTGGAAACAATTAAGTTCAGCCCCACTGGTGCAATTATGCATAATGGTGCATAATTGCATGAGAACCCAAACTGCTAAAATGTGTTCACTGAGTGATGTGTAGGAGGATATATAGATGTAAACTTTTCAATCAAATGTTTAATAATTCTAAAAATGTGCATAGACAGAATAGATGCCACAGTAGGAAAAGCACAGATGTGGGGAAAAAAATGTTGAAATTAATGTCGCACTGTCATGTCACATGTTTCAGTTGAACGAAATTTCCCCACATTGCCATGAAAAAGGACATAATGTCACATTTCAAATCAGAGCATGCGAACTTCAAAGCGAGAGGCCCTGGCCGGCAGATAGGTTCAAAACCGTGTTAGGAAACAACAGCTAGGACATGAATCCAACAGAGCCATTGTTAATGTTAAATGTCTGTGCTTTTTGTATGACAAGTCAAAATGTTGTGATAAATGCCACTTAACACCATTTCTTCCTCCTTTCTATGCATAGTGTTCAGTATACCTCTGCTGGAATAATACATAGCCACAAGTTTGTCATGTGGTCACCTGATTAAAGCCAAATTAACAAAGGTACATTTAACATGAAAGCACAATAGCAGCTGAAATCATGAAAGGGAAAGACTTAAAACTATATTTTGACACAGCCCCCCTCTGCAGGAAAGGGCCTTAAGCTTTTTAAGGAGTTTTAAGTTGATTGAATCAGACTATCTAACATCAGCAGTGAGAATTTAAACTCTGTTGACAAAAGAGATCCCTGTGCTTTGATAACAGGGGATGCATAAAGCTGTGATAGATTTCACATTTGAGAAGGGGCACACCTATTCAGTATTTTACAGGTTAATAGTATCATGTCAAAGGCTGATGTAACATGAACTGGGAGCCAGTGAATTGACTGTTGTCACCAAAAAATCAAGTTGCATGCCAAAAAATAGATCATTACCTTCAGGGCTAGCTACCACTGAGGACCTGTCCTAGGTGTTACAACACCTAACAAATATGTTGGGTATTTTATAGGCTGATTCTAGTATTTTTATACACAATAAACATTTTACTACTTCTAAAGACAACAAAATTAATATAGCCTAATCAGAATTTGATTCCTTC
>NW_019444686.1:0-2563 GCF_002814215.2 Seriola lalandi dorsalis
ATTGGTGCTTTGATGGAAAACTTAGTTTCTAAAGCTTGCATTTACCATACCAATTATACAAATCTGGATATACATTGTCCCCTATACTGGACAATCCAGGATCATGGTTGCCATTCCTTAAAATCATGTCAGCTTTTGTACCTGATGACACTGTCCAAACAGCTCATCTGCTGGTAGGAGTAGGAACTCTGATCATTGAGGGACAGCTCCTCCTGCAAAGATGCCCTACTCTCCTCCATAGTCAACCCGGTCTCCCTCCAGTTGAGAGAAGTGGCTGAGTCTTTGGGCCGCACCACTGCTGGGCTCTTCTGTACAGACTCTACTGGAGAGAGGCCAGGAGTTAGGGGACGAGTGCAGGCTGGGGTCACTTATACAACAAATATTACAATTTCCCAACAACTGAGGCACAAAAAGACACATCAGCTTTCTTATTCCCTCTATGGGTTCGATACACTCTCTCAACTGTTTACACACAATTACACAGGCAATTATCAGCTGGACTTACTGCCATTTCTTTTCTTGTGGTCAGGTTTGGTTGTTTGCTGCTCCTGGCTCTTCTGGAGGTGAATACCTTTACAGATTTCCTGAAAGGTTCGCTGTGAAACAGAGACACAAGACAGTCTGTATAACTTCTGTTAAAAGAAGCTCCACTGAAATTTAAAATATGATGAATTATTGTGAAAAGTCAGACAGCCCAGTAGTATTGTTGGATAATCCTGTACACTTATGGTACTGGGCTGAAACACGCGCTTCTAAACTGCAAGTATTGGGGTTACTCACGGGTCTGGCTTTGCTGCTCACTTCCTCCTCCTGCTCCTCCTGTCGCATCTTGCTCTTGGTCAGGTTGTCACTAGAGGAGGACAGGCCCAGAAGCTGATCATTGCTGTTTAGACTTGCGTAGCCACTGGACCCACAGTTATGGACCGGCTGGTGACAGATAAAGAGAGGGAAGAAGGAGGTTAAAAATGGAAGAGATGGAGAAATTGAGTCTCAAGGCAAAGCGAACTACCTAAAATAATCCAAGTGTTGCTCTACTTTTTTGGTTAGTTCCTTAGTCTCTTTTGGGTTTGAAGGTCTTAAGGTTGCTCTTCCACCCTGTTGTGTTCTGTGATTACAATTTTTTTAAATATAATTTGATATTTTTTTTGGAAGTAAGATGTTGCTTTAATCCCTCAGCTGTATACTAACATTTACATCTCTTCTCTGATTAACGTTATCTCTGCTAGCTTCTATGATTTCACACAGCCTAAATAATATACCGTCCTCTATAATCTATACTTTACATCCTGAATTTTCTTTCATTTCTTATTGCCTCTCACCTGTAGTAGGAGGCGGTGGATTTGCTCAGTAATCTCTTGGATGTCAGAGTCCATGGTCTTCATCTCGCTGACAGAGGAGCCCGGCGCCACGAAAACATCTTCATTCACAGGCCCCCTGTAAGACAACAACAAACATCAGTGGATGAAGCTCCATCAAACAACTTTGAAAACTTGTTTTTTCCTTCGGGATTTACATGTATGACGGACTCCACTTAGAGATTACAAGCCTAGTACTCACATTCGGACTTTGTGTCTCCCGATGACAAATGAAACTTTGCGGCTCCAGGGATTGACAAAACTGGACCAGCTGGTGTCTAGGATGATGTATTCTCCGTTTCGTGCACAGAACCGGATGGAGGAATGGTCAAATGGCTGCCCTGCGAACTGAAGGACTGCAGGCAAAGCCAAAAAAAAACAAAACATGGTTAGTACACTGAGGGAGTACAAGCAGGAAATTCTTTCCCCATCTTTTTAATTCTGTGGGCTCACTCTTTCTGTGAATGGCCAGCATGATCGGTCGGTCATTGGGATGCAGGTGGAGGAGGATTGGTGTGCCAATCAGGTCCTGGGGGAGGTACCCAAGCAGAGGAACCGCCCTGATACAAACAACACACATCTCAGTTAGTTAACTAACAACAGTACAAACTGAGCCTTACTTGCATAGCTCAGTGATCTCTGTGCAAATACTCAAGATTTCGCTTACCGCTCATCCACATCCTGGAACACACAACTCGGAGTGTGTGTGGTTGTGAAGATACGCTTGTCTGTTGGAATTCTGGGTGCTTTAAGGAATAGAAACGATATGTGATATTAAATGGCTTTTTCGCTAAAGCCTTTCTTAGATTTTTGTGTGATTCATAACTGGTCATCCTGAACCTGCAGTCAGGATCTTACCATCATAACCAGAGTGAACCCTCTCAGCCAGGAGGAGGCAGCAAAACTGGTCTTCAGCATGTTCTGTGTCTTGAACCTTCATCAAGTAGGGCGTCATGCGGAATGGATAGTACTGCAGATTGCCCTCACACTCTTTACCACCACTGCAAATTAGATAGAAGAGTTAAATTAAACTTAATCAAATAAGGATGGTCTACTTTATTCAAGTATTCACAAATACTCTCAGTCAAGGTTCATGGATTTTGGAATTCAATATTTTGAACACATGGGGGTGCTGTGTAGTTATTTTTCCATCTATATGTGTGAATGTTGATGCATACATTCTTAAATTTCTGTTCTTGAGAGGCTGA
>NW_019444687.1:0-7148 GCF_002814215.2 Seriola lalandi dorsalis
TGATGCTGTGTAGACCTTGTAAAGGTCAGTTCCTGTTGACATTTTGGAGGAAACGCAGTTGTTAAAAGCACCAATCAGGCCTCCTCTCAGAACACTGAAATTGTGTTCACTCTGTTCTCGAGAAAATGAAGGTGGAAAACTAGGAGAAAAAAACTTGCAAGAAAATAAGGACTCAAACCATTACTGTAAAAACAGTCCTCTAATCAACCCCGGTCATTCCCACCAGTTACTCCATAAATAGAACTGATCTTGCATGGCATGTTTTCAGTGTTTATTGCCATTTTGCACTGTTATTGCTATAATAAAAAAAAGGAATGTGACTGCACTTGTTTCCCTGGTCATGCTAGCAGCGTTAAAATATTTTCAGTTTGTTCCTTTTTTAATTTACAACAGTATCTTTATTTGATATTTATGAGATAAAAATTTGCTGCTATTTAACCGTTACATAATAAGTAACTATCTATCCTTTATCTAAAAGTTAAATATTATTGAAATTCCTGAATATACTGTATATCTAATTAATCTATTACCTGGCCTTGATATAAAGCATTACTGAAAATCCTATTCCATCCAGACACCATTAAACCGCTGGTTTAATCTTTAGCAATATATTCTATTTTAGATTATCCTATGTTTTTTAATATAATGTATTAATCTGAAACGTAACTATGGCTCACCCAACCAGATACATAGCTAGTTGAGTAAATTGTGGAATATTTCCCTCTGAAATGTTGTGGAGCATAAAGCATAAAGTGACAGAAAATGGAAATATGCAAGTAAAGTACAAGCACATTGAAATTGTACTTAACCGCAGTACATGATGTACTAATTTATTTTCCAGCAATGCTTTTGTCGTCATGCAGACAATAAGTTTTTCTGAGGAACAGAAAAAAGGAAGAGTATCATCACAAAACCCAGAAAAAGACTAAAAAAGGCAATGTTTTGGCTCTGCTGGGTAAATGGCCAACATGACCAAGGACAAGATATACAAAGGCACAAAACTGATTGCATCCTATTGACATCACAGTGAAACGATCAAATAAAGAATATACAGCGACACTCATAAGGTGACTCACTGACAACATTTACATGATATTATTCACCTGTTTCAGACTCAGAGGATCTGAATAAACAGGAAGGGAAAGAAAATACAATGTATCTGCACTGTATTAGGCGGTATTAATTGTGAAATGTGTTCAACTTACTAGAACTCACTAACACTGAAGTTTTCTCTGACTGCCTCATTGACCTTACTCAGGAGACACTTTGATTTTTAAAATGTTTCAATCTTGTCTATCTCTTGGTTGTGTACTGCTCTGATGATATTATTCAATTCAGTCATTATTCAATTAGTTCCAATTGCTACAATGAATAAAGTCTATAGTTTATTTAATGTAAAAAAAAAAAGAAGGCTGAAAAAAGTTATTTATTGAGATGTGATGCAGTAAAACAGGTATTTATGAGCAAAATGTTAGCAAGTCATCAACAAAGGGTCATGGGTTTCTCATATGATTTTATCTGAAAGTGGAACCAGTTCAATAAATGCCTTGAAGATATTTTTCTTGATATTGTAGGCTGTAATGATTCTTTGCCTTCTGCCCTCATCAATAATCGTTACAGCATAGTTCCAAAAATTTTCCATTTTAACTTGACTTTGCCTCCCCAGCGACAGATAAACATTATTTGAGATGTTGAAAAGATGTTTATTGGTCTTTGATGGGTAATTCATTATGATGCGGTAGTCTGTCTGTTCCTCTGGGGACCTTATTGGGCAGTTGCAGCTGGTAAGGACTCAGTAGCGTTTTCTGTGTCTTCCAACAAGCACTATATCTCCTAGTTGAAACAGTGGTCCTCGTTCTGACGTCACATCTTCGTATTCCATGTCATTCCTGTTAGTCTCTACTTAATTTTCCTCATGATGGCAAAACATGGAGCAAAAAAGAGAAAATGACATTAGCGCCTGTCATTCTGCAGTGCAGAGACTCTCAATCATTGGTGTGACACTACATGTGAAAAACTGATCAATCAGATCTGTCAGTGCTATTAAAAACACAACACAAATGTATGCTGAGATCCAATTCACATGACAATGTGACAACTCAATAAGTTCAGAGTTCATGAGAAATTGCTGACCTAAAAAACATGGTCTCAGGCCAGACAAGGCTGAGAAACCATGGTGTAGAGAAGCCACAAAAATGTCATCTTTTTTCAGTCTGCGGCTCAACAACACAGCTAAGTTTACTAAACTGAAAGGCTATTGAGAATTTTGGAAACCTTTCGAATGATGTAATCTTACACTGACCCACAACATAATGAACCCACTTTTTTCTTTCCTAAAACAGGTCAAGTGTCATGATTCATGTATGGAAAGGTTTCTCATACCACAGCCAATAGGGCCGTGCATTCAAATGAATTTACCTATCAAGCCATTTGGAGCACTGCAGTTTGGCCGTTCCTGAAAGCAGAGTTCTCAATATATAAACAAACAAACACACAAACACTTCTTTTGTACAAACAATTCTTTTGTGTATATATATATATATATATATATATATATATATATATAAAACAAAAGAAGTGTTTGTTTTTACGAGTTTTAGGAGGAACCCCTGAATGCAGCACACCTCGGAGGCTTCGTGGTCAGGTGACCCAGCAGCAGCAGGCAGGCCAGTCTCTGCTTCTCCTTCGCTTTGGCTCCGATGTCGGAGGTGTTTGTGCCTGGAAGAAATGGGCTCTGGCAATGCACGAATTTGATCATTCAGACATCCGACCAGTTGAGTCTGTGAATGGCGCCAAAACAGGACCCTAAACCTAAATTTCAAGAAGGTCGGTACAGAAAAACGGTTGAATCCCTGGAAGGGGGCGGGTTTGTTGTTGTTGTTGCTGCTGCTGTAGCTTGATAATAGTGGTCTCCAGGGAGGGGGCAGAGCCTTTATAACTGCACATAAACATGGAACATTAATTTAAACACACCCAAAACTGACACATGTAAAGGCGTAGCACCTTAAAGTAAAGCTAAATGTGTAAATCAGACGTTAACGCTAGGCTAACGGTTAGCTAGCCTGTCATTTATGCTATGCATTGTATCGTGGTGTGTTTTTCATCCAAGCCCTCACTTTTGTTTTTCCCTCCTCGCAGGTGAAAGAGTCCTGTGCTTTCATGGGCCATTGCTGTATGAGGCAAAGGTGTGTTTCAGTGCTGCATGCGTGTTTTGAGTGAAATATTAACTGTAAAACAAACGTCAGCCAACGATTGACGCAGGCCTGTGTGTTTTCTTGTTTTACAGTGTGTAAAGATCAGCATAAAGGATAAGCAGATTAAATACTTCATTCATTACAGCGGATGGAACAAAAAGTGAGCAGCTTGGTTTGGATACAATTTGATTTTCTGTCCTTTTGTGCCCCCCCAGATACCCTGCTCATTGTGTGTGTGTGTGTGTGTGTGTGTCTGTGTGTGTGTGTGTGTGTATATGTACGCGCGTGCGTGTGTGAGTGAGTGAAAAAACTACGATTATTTTCATTGTGATGGAGTTTCAAGGTTTTGAGGTGTGTTTCTTTTGCAGCTGGGATGAATGGGTTCCTGAAAGCAGAGTTCTCAAATATGTGGACAGCAACCTTGCAAAACAAAAAGAGCTTCAAAAGGCTAATCAGTAAGTTTGCCTTGTTGTACACAGAGGGTAGAGATGATGATGAGACCTCTGTTACCAGGTAAAATTAATCCCTGATAGCTAGAATTTCTTTTAAAAACAATGTAATTTGTACTTTGTCAATTAAATGTTGACTATAAATGTATTATTGTTTGCTCTATTAGTTGAAACACATCACTCTTGACAGCACAGTATGTGGACAAATGCTAGTTAAGTTTTTTATGTAATGATCTTCACTAATTTTTTCCTCCACAGGGACCATTATGTTGAGGGAAAGATGAGGGGTTTAGCACCAAGCAAGAAGATTGCTGCTGTGCAGCAGAAAAATGTTGATCTGTAAGTGTCCAACTTTCCCACCTAATAATTCAACATATTATAAACACTGATGTCTCCCATAGATTAAAATGCAGATGTCACTTTAGTCACAGTTCCTATTGAAACATTAGCCAGCCGAGCAATCTCAGTGACTGAAGCTCCGGTCATCTGTGTCCCAACGATGAAACCTCTTTCAAAGTCACTTAGATCTTTTCCTCTTGTCATCTGAATATGCCATGAAATCATTCATTTTTATATATGCCACAGAGCATGATTGGATTGAATGTTAATTACTTAATTCTACCATGAAGCATCTGCATTAATTATGTTTCTCCACTCATTTATTCAGGTTTTCACTTTAATTTGTCACCCATCTATATGTACTGAATGTAGTCACTGTGCAAATGTTAAGTATTGTAATATCACTCACAATGTCTTTTTTTTGGCTCTTAGGAAAGTGAAAAAGGCAAAACAGAAGAGTAAGTAAAATGTTTCTACATGAAATGTTAAAAGTAAATTTTAGTCACATTTTGTTTGTGCAACCCAAAATCACACATTTGCTCAAAAGACAGTTTGTTTAGTCACTAGAATTACACAGCAATGTTTGTTCTTGCCATTCTGGACATTCAGGCACTGTTTGATAATAAAATCGAACGGCACAATATTTCCTATCATATGCAAAATTTTTCATAATGGATCTATTCAGTAAAAGAAGACACTCTTTACTTTGACAAACTGCTGGAATGATCTGACAGACTTTTTTATTAAACCCACTAACCTTAATTTCTACATGATTTATAAACTGTAATGTGTGTCATGTTTAGCCCCAGGGCCGGGTGAGGGTACCAGCAGTGGGGAAACGCCACAGGGACCACGGAAGAAGAGGGCTCGGGTCGATCCCACTGTGGAGAGTGTATGTACTATCAGTAACGGGTAACCCTGTGGACCCACACATGGAAACTTACCTACCTAATTATATAGCTTAAACATTTCATAGCATAGCAGTTTGTGGCTTTCTAAAGCTGGAAGGAATGTAATGACTTTGTTTTAAGTAGCCATTTAACAACTGTGCTTCTGTAGCGTTAGATATTGAAATCACAACTGATTATTTGACTCAAGAGATCCTTTCATACAACTGCAGACTAAACTTCCTGAGGAGTGAGAAGAGTGGGGAAATATTGAGATGTCAGGATAAAAATGCCCTTGAAGGTTCCAAATGACTGTGAAATTTAAAATGATGGGCTGTTCGTCCATGTACTCTCTCATTTTGTCTGGCTCATAAAGTTTGATGAGTAGTCAGCTATTCATGTATGAATGTGACACCAGTCCCTTGTGAGCCACAGAAGGTGACTGTTGATTGCTCTTTCACCACTTCTTCCTGTGTGCTCATATTGTTGCCTAGGGGAGAAGAATGACTTTGTTTGTCTCAGAAAGCTAGAAACAGCATAAAATGTTGGCACCATGCAGCCAGAAGTAGAAGAAATGATACAACCCAGGGTGTCTACAAAAGATAGCAGCACTTAATGTATAGAGATATTACAATACCATTTTTACCAATACCAATTCTGATAGCCAAACTTGTTTACTGGCCAATACCAAGTACCAATCTGATGTGTCGAAAACTTTTTTAGTATAGTACTAATCCTGTATGGATGTGATATGATTGCTCTACGTGTTGTATGGTATGGATCAGGTTAAACCCTTTGTAAAACATGAACAAATGCATGAATGCCATAGAATCTGACTTGCATGCATGTAGGAATAAATAACAATTCCTACACTGGATGTCCTAACACAAGTGCCCCCCCATGAAATGAAAGCCTTGCAATACCGTACATGTTGCCTTTCTTTCTGGTGGCACTTTCCAATTTAACATATTGCCAAATTGCTGACATTTTACTATTGGATTTTTTTTTTTTTTTACGATAACACTATTTACTGGAAATCAATTCTTCTTCACAAACTTCACTGTACACCAGTTGCCACACAGCACAACTTCCTGTGTATCCTACTGTTTTAGAGCAGCGAAGAAGAATTAATTTCCAGGAAATCTGGGTGTGAGATTACAAAGTTTTCCAATAAATTACGTAGTATCAGATCGGTGCACTTGTATACTTGGCGATACCCGATACAGTATTTTAGGCAGAATCGGAGGCATTTCTGATACTAGTATCTTGATATAATTCAGTTGTATTAAAAGAAGTGTAAATATATAAGAGAAAATATATGAGAAAAGAGAAAATGTCAATATAATTAAAGTGTTTACATATACTGGCATTTGATAAATAGCAATAGAAACTGGAACAGGGAATTTTAACCTTGAACAGTGAGGTAAAGCACCTGTACTAGTCTTTGTTCTCTGCACTTCTCATTTTTCCTGTTATACTATACAGGTACCATGGTTGTGGGAGCAAAGCTTTGCAGTCATACTGTTTGTACTGTACTTGTGTGTTTGTGTGACGGACAGACATTGCTGCTCCTAAACAGGGAAAAAGAAAAAAAGAAACTATAGTTATTTGTGTGTGTGTGTGTGTGTGTGTGTGTGTGTGTGTGTGTGTGTGTTTGTTTGTTTGTTCAGGAGGAGATGTTCACCAACCGTGTGGAGGTGAAGGTGAAGATCCCCGAGGAGCTGAAGCCCTGGCTGGTAGACGACTGGGACCTCATCACCCGACAGAAACAGGTGAAAAATAATAGCACACACAAACCATAACAAGTCCATATGTTGGCTGTATTTTTACATCAGCTAAGGTCACCTCATGACAGTAAAGAAACTGTACAAATCTTTAGAGTTCATATGGATGTCCTGCTTTTAGAAATACCTAATTGACAACAGTTTTTATACGTAATGGTCATGGAGTGAACCAGGAGTGAATCACTGTGTCAGAACCAATATTGATTCTCAACTCTTGTCAGGAAATACTTAAATCTCCTTGAAATGCAGATTTATTCCTTATCTCATATTTCTTTAGAAACTAATTTGTTATGCTCCTGAAAGTTGCCTGCATATGGTACAATGTACTTTGAAATCATACCATAAGTGGACAATTAAGCTTGAAAAGGAAACAGTGATGTTTTATAAATGAAAAGGTTTGGCTAAAAACAAGAATTTTCTGTTGCTTGCAGTTGTTTCACCTGCCTGCTAAGAAGAATATAGAGACTGTCCTGGAGGACTATGCAAACTATAAGA
>NW_019444688.1:0-2746 GCF_002814215.2 Seriola lalandi dorsalis
TGCAGCATTAAACCCGGAAGAGCCTCAAGTTGTTAACATGACAGAAAAAGAAGAAGAAAAAAAAAAGCCCAACATCTAGTGGCCCACTCCCATCAAAAGACAAGCAGGGACACGGGTACTGTGTCACGACAAACACTTTTTGTAGTGTGTTATAATATTAAATGTAAAAGCTCAAAGACCTCTGGGTGCCGATTAAGTTTGGACAAAGCACAGATATAATTGGCTTTGGGTGTCGTCCAAACTCTGTAAGCCTCCAAATGCAACCCATTAGAGATATATTTTCCCCCTTTTGGCCTTATTCTTTAATATAACGAGGCAGTGAGAGAGCTTCCTTTCGACTACAGACTTTCAAACTTTTGTCATATTTTTACCTTATCTGTATTAATTCCACCGACAGCCTGCAGATAAATTCAGAGCTGTCTCAGGGCCACAATGACAGCTCCCGGAAATCCTCTGTGGCAAAGAAACTTGTCTTTTTTTCCCCCCTCACTGTGGGATAGGGCTGAAAAACCCTTATGCACCTAAACCTGCTTTGTGTATGCAGATTTCTGAGCAAGATTTCAGAATTATATACATATGAAATTACATGACCAACAATTAAATCTCGCTAAACAGAGCTGACTATATAATGTAAATATTATTCCTGCAGTTACGAGCATGTGACTGCTTACGTCTTGTACATGAGCAAGGAATGGAGGTTAGTGGAGCAGAAACAGTGAGTGGGATTTAGAGAGAAAATAAATGATGGCTTCTTAGTTCATTTGCTACAGTGGCTCCCAGCTCCGGAGAAAGAAACCCATTCTCTATGTAACATGTCAAATCTTTACTCAGGAGTCATCACAATCCTTGTCTCATTCCTCCCGTCCCTCTCACTTTCAGAAACTTTTTAAAACATCTCGAAAACTTAAACAGGCTGGGCGTTTTTTGTTGAGGATTTTATTCTCTCATTTAAAAATGTCCCCTAATTAAAATTTAACCAAAGTACTTTGGCACCAACTCATGCAGTGTGTTGAGTAAAGTCACGGATAAACGTAACAAAGGATGGCTTATTTCACGTGTCATAATCATATAAAAGCTGATACACACACACACACACACATACACTCACTCACGACCCTTCCAATGCACCAATGGACCTAATGGGCAGCTTTGTCACTACTTCTCCTACTCAAATCTTTCTTATCCATCCCTCCCTTCATCCCCTTTTCTCCCTACTGCAATGTTGTCACTCTTCAACCATCTTGGCAGCAATTTGTTTTGCTTAAATCCCCCTGAAAAAAGCAACAGAAGACTTAACCCCAGTTCTTTATTGACAGAAGTCAGTTTGGTGGCCAGCCATTGACACATACAGATTTGCCAACCATGTCAACATACTGCTCAGTATGTAAGCTTGATTTATCAACCAAAACACCATTCGGAACAGATTTGCCAATTACAAGGTTATACACATTATTTTTATTATTGTATTCTATTGTATTTATAGTGATCATTTTAAAAGGTACATTTACTACAAGGATTCCTTGGTTTTTATGCATGTTTTGTTTCTCATCTGGGCGGAGAATTACGTAAGCTCCCATATAAATTACTAAGAGCTCTGATTGCATTTTGGAAGCACATAGGAGAAACTTGTCTGGTTGGAAAAGAAGCCAGCTCAAATCAATCAAACAAGAAAAGTTCTTGAAATGTAAAGAGTTAATGGGAACATTTAAGGGTTCAGTATAACTTATTGGAGATGACTGTATTTTATATTATCTTATGATTTGATCATCCATAATCTTAGGAAAAAATAAATAAAGAAATATATCCCATCTGAAGTCATCATACAAAACACAGACATAAGGGCCAAATTCCTACATCACATGAAGTACCCAGATAATACTTGTTCCATCCAAATATGGCTTAAATTACTGTTATTTTTTATCTTAGTCAGTTTGGCAATTATTTATTTTTAGAAATACCTTACTGTTATACATGTTCATGTGCTTTTGGCTCAGCCACTCTGTCCTGATTTTGTCACGGCATTTTCAAACCCGCTCCTCAATCCAGTGTAAATGAGTGCCCACAAAATATCAGTATCATACCCTGGGCTTCCTCCTTCTATGTTAATATTAAATGTTCTACTAAAGAGATTTGGACTTGGACTTTTGTTTGTTCATGCTCGCTCTCGACTCCTCCAAATTGCATGATGTAGTGTATTGTGGCTTTTAGCACCTGCTCTATCCTACCATATTAGAGTTGATTGATGAAGTATCTCAAGAAAATAAATTCAAATCCTGTGACTTTTATTGCTCTGGTTGTTGTCCAAGCATATGGTCACCATCAGTCTAAAAAGAAATACAGGAAGTCTTGGGTTTTATTCAAAAATGGACTGAGAACAGCTGCTGTCGATGCAGTGGGAACTAGTAAAGGTAAACTGAGAGGGAGGATAATTTCGGTGCGGAAACCAGGCTTTCTGCCCTATGATGTCATGATCTTGTCCAAATATAAAGCAAGCATGCGAGTAGGAAGCCAAGGGTCTGTCATCTCTCACCGTTATTTGGGATGACATGCTTAAAGAGCACCATGACCCCACTGTCGAGGAATGGAGACTGGGGAATAAAAGAGGGGAGCAAAAGTTGGGGCAAGTACGATCCTGAAAGGCTTAAAGCAAACACATTCTTGGCAGCCCAACAGACACCACTGCACGGGGCTTTGTATTACACAAACATGGTAGTCTGGTTGAAAGACCACTGTCCTAACAACAGCT
>NW_019444689.1:0-2556 GCF_002814215.2 Seriola lalandi dorsalis
TGTGTGTGTGTGTGTGTGTGTGTGTGTGTGTGTGTGTACAGTACCTGTAAGCCCCCATGCTCGTGTTAAGGTGTGTGTGTCTTCCTTTGTGTTTTCCAGCCTCGAACCCGTCAACCTCGTCTCAGGTAGATAGCGAGGTTATTCTAAGCTTGCCCTCTAGCGCTCGCTGCGCTGCTGTCGTATTTTCTTCCTCTCCGCTCTTTGTCTCTGCGTGGCGTCCCGAGGTGAGGCCGTCTCCGGCTCGCTGGAAATCCCCGTTCCCACACTGCTAAAGTTCCACACATCAGCCAGAGTCAGGCGAACCGCCTCGTCTTTCTCATGTTTCCTGTCCACAGCATTACGAAGCAGGTGGATGTTGTTTTGATCATTTATTTGTCTTTATTAATTGGTTTATTAGAGTGTCTCACAGTGATTAAGCTCATATTTGTAGTGCTTTCCTATTGGCCCGAGCTCAGCTGTTTCACTTAAGTCTTTTATCTGAAAAGCTGCTCTGGTGATTGAACTACTTGTTTCTGCAGCTCTCCTGCCAGCAGCCCCACAGTCACTGTGCTGTGTGTGTTTGTGATGCACTATACAATACATTCCCATCAACCTTAGTTTAAATAATTGTTTTGTGTGTGGGTTATCTAATCAGACACAAGCATACAGCATAGATACACAGCACATAGTTCCACACACACAGCTTAATCATAAAAAGTCCCAGTTTAGCTGCTGTGGAGTGTTTAACCTTAAAAGGCATGATCTGAACCACAGCGCCAGCCCTGACAGACAGTGTGACTCCTGACCAGACAAATGACGTTCGCCAATGTCAATCTGTGATGGTGGTTTGAAAATGTGTGTTTCCGATGTTGATTCCTCGCTCACACGTCGACCTTTTCTTTTCCTGTCACGCGGCAGAGGTGGTTGTTTGTGCAGCAGCTCTGAGCACGTACGAAGATGTTTTCTATGAGAAACTTTGCCTTGTTTAGTAGCTGCTGCTGGAAGCACAGAAAATTATTTCATATCATACATGTCATTTGTAATTTGTCACCTTTCTCACGCTCACATAGCATAGCGCCAGTGTGCCCCATCGTATTTCACCCGCTGCCACTAAGATCAGGTATTTTTAAATCCTTCACATAGGTCCTTTAATGGATTTACACTCACTGACTGGGAGCGTAGTTACACTACAGTACAATCAGAGTACAGCATTTACACAGGCTTCACTTGACTCTAGCGTATAGTTGATGTAGATGTAAATGTAGTCACTGTTAAAGTTAGAATATGTAGCTGTGTTGTTGAGTTGTGAACTTACATTACCCCAAAATGTTTCCAGCACTTTTAAAAACAAGAGAAATCTGAGAAATCTGTTAGGTCATATCCTTTATGTGCATGTGTCAGTGTTGTGTCTGTCTGCCAGAAATGGATCATAAGTTATCAGAGAAACAATGGAAACATTAGGAGCAGTCTCAGCTCCCAGCCCTTCCCTGACGTCTCGTGTCCGCCGCACAGTGACGGCCAAACACTGACTTCAAATCAGTGTTTTGCTTTATTCAGTGTTTTTAATAGTTATACTCAGCTGGTCTGTTTGATTTGGAGAGGAGGAGACCTCTGTGGTAAAAACCTCCTGAGTGACTTACACTGAAGGAATCCCATTAAGGAGAAGCTGACGGCAATGGTGGTGAAGACAAAAACTCCCATGATCCCACGCTATTTCACAACAGCTCTCAACTAGGTGTTTTGTCATTGTTTTAAATTGAGAGAAATACATAGATATTCCGACATAGAATTCCTGCGAGCTCTAAAGGCTGCAATCTTTCATCCTCTGATGACATGATGATGTAAAACTCCTCCTTTAAACAAAGCTGTAAAACCCTGGGAGCAGCTACTAAACAACCTCTCCATCTGGCCTTAGTTTAAAAAACGCTCCAGCAGAGACGTGCTTTGATAAAGGATGGTATCATTTATTTAATTGTGCAACTTTAATTTATGACAGGCTTGTTATAAATATTCACTTGTACCAAATGACTGAAAATTAACAACCTATTGTGATGTTTAACGACCCGACAGCACCCGCTGTGGCAGGTTTAATAATCGTTTACCTCTCTCTCCTGCAGTCATCCAGTTTGGGTTCGTCTCTCTGTTCGTGGCTTCGTTCCCGCTCGCTCCTCTCTTCGCCCTCCTCAACAACGTCATCGAGATCAGACTGGACGCCAAGAAGTTTGTTACAGAGCTACGCAGGCCAGTAGCCGTACGAGCTAAAGACATTGGTAAGCTGATCTGACACACACGAAGGAGAGAAATATGTACAATACACCAGAATAAAGACAACTTGAAAATTGATATTTCTCAATTCTTAAACATCACGGGATAAAAATCGACCGAACTGAGGTTTACAAACTGACGCCCTCTAGCAGTTCAGCGTTGTAAAGTTGTTGTCCTCGGTTAAAACCAAATCTCTTTCATGCTTCAGCTTGAACTCTGTGTATTGTTTAATTTGAGACAGTACAGTTTGAGTTTTAGACCGTGATTGTGAGGACATTTCTAGAGCGTCAGGACATGTTTAGAGAGTGAGTA
>NW_019444690.1:0-2556 GCF_002814215.2 Seriola lalandi dorsalis
TGGAATATTTATATAGAAAATATCCAAAACAATAGAAACAGTTTTACATTGACATTTTTTTTCTTTTTTTATGAAACCACAAATTTACCCACAAGCTAGTAAGCTAGACCCTCCCAACCCCTTTGGCACAATAATCATATTCATATTAATTATTATTATATTGTTGAATTACAAGACATTTGAATAGGAATGGTCACTCACACATTCAGAGTAGTAACACAGTTTCTGTAGTCGTAACACATATTGGTACTGTATGTTTTAACATAGTTCAAAAACATCTTTTTTTTCTTTTTTTCAGCTTTGTTGATATGTAAATAAATGTACTTTCATCGGAAACAAAACAGAACTGTCTTTGCATGCCCTTATTATTTACAGAATCACTTTGTCTGAGTTTGTTCTTGCTGGCTACTGTAGAGCAGAAATACTACACTCAAAAAAATCTGACCATGGACTGCATCCGTGTCAGTCCGCTGTCACAGCAGACGAACGCATCTGCTGCAGAAAACATGGAGCGCTTGATGGACAATAATACACAGGCAACATTTTGAAGCACTGATTGCTGTTGCGATACCAACAGTCTAATTTATCTTTGATTTAGTTCAATATATCAAATCCATGTCTTTGCTCCAGATTCCTCATATAAAATGTATAAAAATGTTTGTGTTGTGTATCACAACCTTTTAACTTTAGATTTCTTGGGGTTTTTTTTTCTTTACTTTTTCTGAGTGTTTTCCATGGTGGAGGGAGCTGACACAACGCCAAGGCCCCATTTCTCAAAAGCATCTTAGTGAATGCATTCATCGGCACATTTTACAGTATATCCCTGTACTACTCGGAGTCCTCACAAATTCTGTTGTGTGGCACATGTAAGTACAATACTCCATTTGAAGGCATACATTTTAACCCAAATCTTAAATAGTCAAATTAAATATTTTAGGTTTCGCAGTCTTGTGCAAGTTCTGTTCTGTTTACCCATCTACACAGACATTTATGTCTGGAATATCAGGATGTACATTGGCCTGAATTTGACCTTTAAGCTAATATCAGACAGTAATTCTCTCCATATAAAACAAAGCCTGTCTTCTATAAAATGTCTTTTTTTGAGAGATTACATTCACTTCAAACATTTTTCCCAATCCAGGGATTTTTCAGACATTACGATACCGCTCTCATATCTGTCCATTTAATATGCAGCTACAATCAGCAGCCAGTTATCTCAGCATAAACACGGGAAGAAAAGGGGGAAATAGCGAGCCTCTGTCCAAAGATAACAAAATCTGCCTACCGGCACCTTTAAAGTTAACTAATTAACATGTTACCAGACCACTGACTTCATATATTCACCTGACAGATATAAGAGTGGTATCATAATATCATCTAGCTCTCGGCAGGAGTGCAATTTTCAGAAAATGCACAATTATTCCTTTAAGTCAATACGATTTGAGGTCTGGGTAATTTTTATGTCTGTCTTTTCCTGTTTCTGCTACGCTAATATTTTGAGCAGCTCAACTGGATGTCAGTCAGTCTTATTCTACCAGGTTGGTCTCATGACACTAAGAGTAATGTGGTGTCAGTCTTATCTGGAGTCTGAACTTTTGGGAATTTATAAAAAAAAGCTTACCTGTGCAACAGATGACCCTGGTAGAGACAGACTCTGTCAATATGTGCCCGCTAACATTAAAGATGATTCCTATTAATCCCATTCAAAGCACTGTCTTTGATGAAACAGAGTGACACTTGTGTCCTGCTGACAAACTGTATAGAGAAAATGTCATGACTGGGATCCAGCTAAGCCTTACATAATACTCTGTTAAATGTCAGATTTCTTCCAATCATCCACCTGAACAAAATTTAATGACTAAGCTGTTGATGGTAAAACAAGGCCTGGTCTTGTCAATCCCTCCTCTCCCTCTTTCTCAAGTCACAGACAGAGAGGTACAAAAGGTTTGGTCCCAACTGCTTCAGGAATCATGTAGAAAATATACATTCAAACTTCTGAAGAAAACAAACTGGAAGAGTAGAAAATACTGAAATACTGGCAGGATAAAAGAAAGCAGCAAGAGAAAGAGGGACTGAGGAAAAGAAAGCTATGTAGAGGGAACAGATCGGAGAGCTGAATGAATCAAAAGATGCTTTTGTGAGAAAGTTCTTCAGAGTAACATACAGCCTGGTATGTTAACGCAATGCACTTTTGTCAGAAGCATGTTGGATTTTATCATCGAAGAAAAATCCAAAACCTCTCATATATTTACAGAGTTTTTCCCTTACATTGTATTTGTTTGTGTGTGCTCACACATGTTTGTGTGTGTGACTATGTGTGTGTGACTATGTGTGTGTGACTATGTGTGTGTGTGTAGATACTGTGTATATGTGCCCTTGAAAGCCTCTGTTTAGCCCGTACAGGCTTAGGAGTCTTACCTCATCAGCTCTCATTTTGTCATTAACTCTCATCAACACACTCACACTCACACACACATGCTCACGCTCACACACACACAGACATACGCACACACGCACACACACACACACACACACACACACACACACACACACACA
>NW_019444691.1:0-2542 GCF_002814215.2 Seriola lalandi dorsalis
ACATAGTAAAACTCACTCTTTTTTTTTTTTTTTAGCTATAACATAGATGCAGTTTTGAATCTCCTCCTCAAGTAAAATATATTCAATAACCCTTGTGTTTTATTTCTCAATACCAAGAACAATGACAACAAATTGAATTTTCTGTTTTGATGAGAAAACCTGAAAAACAATGAACCCCTTTTCATCCCTCGAGTGATTATGGAGTAACTGCTCAATATGCTCTGGAGTTAAGAGCAGGGTCAACCAACTGCTGATTTTTGCCAAATTTTAAATGCAAATCTTTCCTGTAAATGCTCATGAATTATAAAGGAATGAAAACACAGCCATCAAAACAAATAAGACCCATTGTGGTTAGTTAGAAATGCTTAAAACTAACAAACGTGCACATTATGGACATGACCACATAGAACTCACAGGATTGCATGAGTGTGTTCTGCGTGTGTGCGTGTGTGTGTGCACGTGTGAGGAGGTGGGGTAGTGAAGGGGGGTTAATCACCCTTGTGAAAAAGGAAAACCTACAAACAAAAGCATTCAAAGGCTCTTTCATATGTTTTCCATTGAAATTTGGTGAATATTCTGTCACCGTGCTTTTGAAGTGATTGCTGAGCATACAGTTCAGAGAAACGCTCATTTGGGCCACTGCCTCCCCAGTCTTTGTTGTCATCTTCATTGTGCTTTGCTGACCCCGTGCTTTTCTAAAGAACAACATCCCACACCTCAGATTAATGCCTCATTAGGCCTGATACTGGCTGTGAGCAGGGGCGGCGAGCACGTCTCACGTCTATTTAGGCACAACTCCCACACCCAAACTTTCACCAGGGAGGAGAAATTATTAAGAAGCCCCAAACCTGGGTACTGTTTAACTCCCCTTTTCTCACACCCTCCACTTTGTAGCAGGGCCAGAGTGCACCTTTGGGTCTTTTTATTTCTCGAGGCTTATCCCCAATCTCTTCATGTGATTGTCTAACCGTTCTATGCTGCTTTCAATCACATCAGCCTCCATGAAAAACCTTATTTGACTCTTGCGTGAATAGCAAATGTGAGGTTTAACTTTATGTATTAGTCCATGGTCATTACCATGCATTAAATATAGTGTATACGATACTGAAAAGCAAAATCTTCCATTGTGCAATTGGGGTCAGTACTTTCATTTTTTATAGAGTATTAATAATATGTATATTTTTTTAATCTGGGAATTTTTGGTGTTCACTTTGTACACACACACACACACTCACACACACACACACAGACAGGCTTTGGTTCTCCAGTGAAAACCTGGTATCTCCACATTTGGTAATTTGTAATAAATTAATATGGTAATATGGTAATTTTTCTGATAAACTGACTGATTACATGTTTCTCTGTGGGTTAAGAGAACTCCTGTTTCTTCAGTTAAAAAACTATTTTAAACCCAATAAATAGACTAGAACAGAGTTGAGAACAGGGCTGTTGTATTACCTCATTAAAAGTTGGAGATGCGTGGTTTCAAAATGACAGCAACAAGAAGAAACTCAATAATAAATGAATAAAAATCAACAATATAACAATCTAGATAAAAATTGGATTCTGATGATACTTTTGCATTTAAAAACTCCAGTTTTCCTGTCACTTTGTATAACAAGACGATTTCCTGTTCTTTGCAAGTAAGTGCTAAAAGCTGTGTGGAAATCAGTCTAAACCAACCTGCTCCTTTAAAATGTATACACTAGGTCTATGATGATATATCAATCTGTAACAAGACATTAGATGATACATTTCAGTTTTCAATGCTTGTGACCTCACACATTTTTGTTCATTATTCATTGTAAAAGTACATTTTCAGTTCATTCTCCCTTCCTGTGCATTGGCTGTTTAGTAATTCATCAGCTTGTCTACATTTTCAAGGACATTGTCTTGTGTATTATTATGCTGTTTATCAGTTTCATTTTTTTAATATAGCAGAGTAAAGTTCTCATTTATTCGTCTCCCTTTCTCCT
Source organism: Seriola lalandi dorsalis (assembly GCF_002814215.2). Taxonomy (NCBI): domain Eukaryota; kingdom Metazoa; phylum Chordata; class Actinopteri; order Carangiformes; family Carangidae; genus Seriola; species Seriola lalandi. Next base: position 1,977 of record NW_019444691.1, read on the forward strand.
GTCCTGACTTAATCATTTGGCTCCAAGACATGGCTCTACCAAAAAAACCTCCCTTTCCTCCTTCTCAAATGATCTATGAGGACGCTTATTTAATAGTATTACAAGTTAGTACAGCCCGATTCCTGCCTGATCTCTGGGAGTATGACGGTTCCACTGCTGTCTGGTGAAAGTGTACAAGCATAAACAATGAGTAATGAGAGTGCTGGTGAAAAACAATAAGATAAAAACAAAAAGTCTCAATTTGTATTATTACTGCAGATGCTACTGCAAAGTACAATAAAATTGCAGTGTAGGTGTGGGTGCAGTCCCCTTCAAGTTAACGCAGCAGAGGAGAAGACCAAATAAAAACTGCAATGAACTGACAACAACACAGATTTATACACTGCTCGATACCGTATATTATCTCCACTGATGTATATTGATTGGACCGTGGCAGTTGATTGGTTGGAGCAGATGTGTTGTTGTGCTGGCTGTTTGACCAAAAGCCTCAGCTTACAACCATGCTCACGAGAACGATGTGCAGCTCACTAACACCAACTATCTGCTCTCCACATGTACAGAGCTGC
>NW_019444692.1:0-2538 GCF_002814215.2 Seriola lalandi dorsalis
AAAAAAAAGAGGTGCATAACAGTAACTGAGGGTGGTCACTTTTTACAGTGATGACCGAGCAGTGACTCATCATCACCGCACCTTTCACAGTTCAAATCACCGTTACAACCACCAGAGTCGGGCAGGCCACACCCAGCTGATGAGAGAGCCTCTCTCTGCTTTTACCGACACCAACATGGGAATCATGACGCTGAGAAAAAATGTCCCACATGAGACATGAAAAGTGTCGGAGGGGAATTTGTCAGACTCCTGTTGAGCTAGAAACAGTCGAGAAATGACAGGAGCTCAGGTCTGACTAAGCTGTTGGTTTGGAGGTAAAACAAGTCAAACAGCTTTTTCAAATCAAACCTGTGAAGTTTATTTTCTATGAATCTATCAGGCATCTTGTTGATGTCCAAGCACTGAGAATCAGGAGATACATTCATCATTTTATTACTAAAATTAATGCACAATTAATATATTTTAAGTTATAATTTTATAAATACTAAATCTTAAAATGTCTGGACTAAAAGAGCAGTAGTCATGTAGAGCAGATTTTCTGATTCTTCAATTTGGCTTCACATTCATCAACCTAAAAGTGAAACTAAAATGAACCAGACAATGTAACTTTTTTTCTTTTCAAACAAAGCTTTTCCATACTGTAGCTAAACTAGTTTAAATAGATAAGATCTATTCAGCTATGTGAACAGAAAATACCTCAAACACAATCTAAAAACAACACACCTGCACCAGCAGGTCAGCAACTGCCAGGGAGAGAATACACTTCTTTTTTTACAATACAATAAAATGAAATAAAACAGGATTAAATTAAAATATTACTTGTATGTTATTATAAACATGTCCTAACTCATCATAATGTTTCTTTTAGGCATTCAAAGAAACAGAAATATGAAAGAAATTTGATGGAACAAAGAAACTTTGTGGATTTATGTGAAATTCCACAAGTCTATTTAGTTTGAATTATGCATTAATTGTTTAGATACCCGTGTTTAAACTGTTTATATATATTATCATCATTTTTATCACAATTGATATTAAGAATAATTTTTGGAAGATTTTTGATGAAGGTATTAACACTCCAACTATTAAAAATGATTGTTGAATGGCTGAAGAACTGACTGATTTACTGAAATTAATTCAGAAATCTAATTATTTTGAAGAAAATAACATGAATAAAACGAAACATTTAATTCTTAAAATTCAAATGTGCTCATTTCTTAATTTTCTGAATGACAAACCTATTGGATATCTTTTCTGTTTAGATTCTATTAACATATAACATGAATTAGTATTGAATTAAAAATGGAGCACACATGGAGTAATGCTCAGTAAGGGGGAGATAATAGGAGGGACAGCAGATTTAATGTATTAATGATTGAAATATTCACTTCAAAATTATGTCTTCATGTGTACAATCATAACAGAAGTGTTTTCATTGGAAGAGGAAAAAGCAGTTTAACAGTTTATTACAACAGTCAAGCAGCAGGTGAAACAGCCCTGACGCGAGCATCCAGCAGCCTCCTCCCTGCTTCAGCTTACTACACCTCTCCAGTCACTTCCTGCCATGTGAATTAAGCAAAGGATACAGAAGAAAAGATCAACATCCAACAGCAGCAACACACTCTGACCATGGTTTTTAGGCAACTTTATAACAAGTCCAAATGTAACAAAAATCTAAATTCACAAACAAGATAATCATTTTCAGATGTTGCACATGCTTCCAGTTTCATCTCGAAAAAGCACCCTGTGATAGCTACTGATGAATCACGATTTAAGTCACATCTAAACATCACTCATACATGTGTATCATTTGTTTATCAAACTCACATTTCCCCATTTCTGCTGTATTTTTGCTGTGGTTGAATAACTGCAGATGTGTGCGCCAGACAACAACAATACAGAGAAAACTTACTCATCCATGATAAAAAAAACACCAGACTTCATGCAAAACGTCACAGGAAAAACTGAGCTCCAACTGAACGGTTTAAAACATCACAAACAGTCAATTGGTAAAATGTAGAAATTTAATATTAAAGAAAAAAAATGTGCATGTTGTGTCACATTATACTTCAGAACCTCCAGCTGCAACTCACTGATCCATGAAGTGCTCGAGCGTTACTTTTCCTAGCCTAAAATTTTAAATGATTTAATCAGAATCTACATGACCAGGCATCCTGGATGAGGCTTAAACCAATTACATGCAGAGTAGCTCCCAGCTCCCACAGATCGGTCAAACACTGCTGTTTCATCATCACAGGATAGATCAGGCTTTTTTTCCCCAGTTCAACTCACAGAAAGACACAAAATCACACGAACAAGTAAGAGAACCTTTGTTGGTCACCTTTTGATGATGTGAGCTTCTTGTGCATCGGCAGAGCTCCCACCTGATCCTCAGTATCTGACCAGAAACCAGTTGACATGTTCAATCAGTTGCCAAATCACCATGAAGGAATCTTTAACTTTTACCTGCCGATCCCGTTTTTTAATGTGAGTATTTCCAGCGGTTTAGTGAAGCTCGTCCCTGATATCTCCGCTAAC
>NW_019444693.1:0-2196 GCF_002814215.2 Seriola lalandi dorsalis
TGCCTGCCTTTTTGTCTTGATTTGGCTACCAACTTCTGAGGAAAATATCTGGCTCTGCTTCATGTTGTATTTTCTTCAGCCACTTGTTAATTTTATAGCTTTTCCAATTTGGTTTCTCCTACTCTACAATGCCATTAGAGTTGCTGCCCCTGTTTCAGTCTTAGTTTTAGATTACTAATAACCATTCATCCAATTTCACAGAAACTGTGAAGGGGTTTTCAAAGGAAGCTCAAGCCTCTCATTAGGGGGATCATCATACTTAACCACTGAATATCAGGAAGTGACTTCCTGGAATGTGCATTTGTTTCTTTTTCCTCTCAGACAAGGAATCGATTTGAGGGTGCGCGGTCAGAGGTGTATGAGCTGATGAAGAGGATCAGGGAGACACCCCAAGAATACAGACAGACCAGCCCCATTAGTTGTGAAGGCTACCTCTATGTACAGGAAAAACGTAAGACCTTTGTACGGTTTAAAAAGGTTTTACTATAGGTTTTCATATTCCACCTATTCATAACATACAGTGTAGCTGCTGTAAAAATGTGTAAATGAACTTTTTTATTGCCTTGACTCACATCAGCATTGTGGAATAATCCTTCGTTAAACTGCTGACTGCTGTATATTCTTCCATAGTGCTCACTCACAACATTGTTTGTGAGGAATAATGTCATGTTAATCTGAGAAATCCATCTTTTTCCTGGACTCGCAAAAGTAATTGTTATGATCCAAACAGTGTTGAATGCCTGTGTCACATCTGCGTCTTGTTTTTCTAGGGCCACCTCCCTTCGGTTCCAGTTGGGTCAAACGCTACTGCACATTTGTTAAAGAGCAGAAGATCCTGCACATGGTGACCTTTGACCACAGATCTGGAGGGAAAATTGTGAGTAGTCATGGAGCACAGCTTTTCATTATTTCAACCATGCACACTATGCAATCTTTCTTTTTTTTTTATTACTACAACATTCTGAATGGTAAGATTAATTCATTTAATATTATTTTTCTTTCCAGGGTGAGACTGAGTCTGTCACGCTCAAGTCCTGTGTTCGCAAAACGACTGACATGTTGGACAGGAGGTTCTGTTTAGACCTCGACATAACCGATCGGTACATTATCACCTCACACTGATTCTCAAACACTGTGATGAAGTTATGCTTCTAGGTGCAGGTACCCTTTTACGGTGTCAAAAGTGAGTGTCCATAGTGACCACGGAGAACACAGTCTGCTGTGATATTCCACATTAACAGTTAAAGATCTTAGATGCTAAAGATCTTAGCTCAACACACAATAGCTCTCTGTTGCTCTGTGTTCTGGATGGCAGAGGGCAGGGCAGCAGTATTTGTCTTGGAGGGCTGCCCTCACACATTTAGCTGGGAGGATTTGTCACACCCTGCTGTTCCCTCCTGTAATAGATATCTCATTTTGTCACACAACTTAACTCTGCCCTGCCCCTTTTCTGTAGTATTAATAGAAAAGCAATACCCCAGATTTAGGAATGAAATTCGAATCCACACATCCTTGACTGTGATGAGTAACTTGATATCCATCTGGCCCCCATGGTTGTAGCTTTCATAAACCAGCTGGAATGAGTAATAGGGTTCATATCTGTACTTACTGAAAATCCAAGGTGCATGTGCCCTTGGCAGAGGGTGTTTTTGTTTCAAAGAATGCTGAGTACATTTGATGTTTTATATTGACACCGACATCGGTAATGCATTAATGTACTGTACTCTAAGGCTTTGCCTATTGCTAATAGCATGGCTCTCTCCCAGGCCAGGCACGGTGCTCACAGTACAGGCTCTGTCAGAGGATGACCATAAGTTCTGGATGCAGGCCATGGGTGGGAAGGAACCTGTGAGTCAGCCGCCTCTACTATGTCATCATCTACCACTCACTCGGCTCATGTTGCCTCAGTGTATTCTGTTAAACTGCCATCTCTCTCTTTTAGTTTAATATACTTCCATAAACCTGCATGTCACTGTAAAAGACAAGGATTAAGAATACTTTATTCACTTTTATAAACCTATAACCTGTGTTTGTTTTTGTTCTTTGTTTTAAACAGATTGGACACTACCTTGAGAGAACTTATTCTAAAGAAAGAGGAAGTAAGCATCTATCTGTATCAGACTTTGCATGTATTAGAGGATATTATTTCATTGTCAGGAGCATAATGCTTCGCCACATTTTGAAAGCTTTTTTTTT
>NW_019444694.1:0-1790 GCF_002814215.2 Seriola lalandi dorsalis
GATTCTCGTCCTGTCGTGTTCAAAGGCTTACAATTGTTTGATCAAAGTACCTCTCTCTGTGCGTCGTTACCCCGCTCCCTCCACTTCTCTTTTTAAACTTCCGTTGCTGACTGAAACTCTTTCATTTTTCTCTCACCTTGCAAATCACCACCTGCTCGGTCGGTTGGCTGGGTGACCCGGCATGCAAAGCAGGCGGGCCGGTTCCAGCGTTGGGACCTATGATGGCGATGGCAGTGCATGGGTAGCCCCCCTCAGAAGCGATGAGGCATGACGGATACGATAGTCATGTAAAAGCGCAGAGCGGCAAAGGAAAGGGGGCGTCCCAAAACAAAGTGGTGCAGGGTTGAGTGTGTCACTCTGGTCCCTGATCTACGGAGGCGGTCCTGTAAGACAACATGGAATTAAGCTGTCAAGGCGCTGCTGGCTGTACACAACTGTCAGGCTTGAAAGAGATAAACAATGTTTAGGTAGGAGAGTGCACTCATGTGGCCAGAATAGTGGTTTGTGAGGTTTTGTTGCGCAGAGGGTCAGTCAAGACCAGACAGAGTATACTTCTGAATGAGCTGTGACATGTTGGTTTTGGATGGAGCTCTGCAAAGCAATGTAATATCTTTACTTATTCTTTCACAACTTTTTTTTCTTTTCATCTCAGACTTTCATCTAGATAGTTCTCCAAGCTTTCTTCCTCCTCTTGCAACTGATTCGCCTCTCTCTTCCCTGTTCCTCCTTTACACGTTTTTTTAATAATACTCTGCGTGAGCTGTGTTCCCTTGGCCTCTTCGTGTACCTTGACATTTGCGTATGCATGAGGAGACCCACTCCAGTCAATGACAGTGACATTCTGGCGCTCTCCGCGGCGGTCAGAGCACATCAACTGGAACACACTCCGGGGCAAAGGGGTAAATCAAATACTTGGAGAACAGTAATGAAATACCATAGAACCTTATGTTCTTCTATGAATTCTATTAACTCTCAAACAAACAATTGTTTTCATTATCAGAGCTCAATTTAATTCACCCAGAATGGAATTTTAAAGGAGGTTTCTGAGGCCTAAGGGGAGAAAGTGGCTGGTGCATGAAAATGTTAAACAAAATATAGCTTTCTGCCTCAGTGCTGGATTTATATAATGACGTGAAATCAAAACAGAGTGTTATCAGCTCTGGGCGTGTTGATAAAAGGAAGTGCAGCTTCCCGAACAGCACTCATTGGCTGGTGTATTGTTTCTGCATTTCAAGGAGAGCAGGAAAAAAGCGATTAGACTTCGACTTGATTTGTTTTGGTGCAAGCCCAAAACCAGTCTGGCTTCCTGTCTCTGTGTTTCTCCTTTTGAACATACTATTAATAAAGCCTTTGACATAGTATGATTAAGGTAAATTAGCTGTTATTCTTTCTTTGATTCAAACATGTAACATGTTCCAAACATCTCGCCAGTGATTGGTTGGGGTGTTTTTGCAAAAAAAAAAATCTCCACAGGGTTAGTTTCAAAGCAACCATGTATTTTTGTGGTGTCACATGCAATTCTGAGTTTTGAGAAGCGTAACCAACAACATAACGGGAGGATATTGAATTGCTACTGTGTGAGACATGACCTGTCCGGCGAACTTTAGTTCTTTTTATACTGCAGTTATGGTTGGGCCAGGGCCACTGAGGTCTGTGCTCCACTGCGGTAGAGTAATGGCAACCACTTTAAATAAATGGAGAGTAATTTTGCTGCTGAGCCCCGGGGTCTGGTTTGTGTCCAGCTCCAGCAGTTTGTGGCCGAAGAGGCAAATTGTCGCCTTTCCTCCTTG
>NW_019444695.1:0-1790 GCF_002814215.2 Seriola lalandi dorsalis
GGGGTGGTTTAATGATCCGTAGAAGAGCATCGGATCCTCTGCAGCTCAGTCTCGCTGCTCGGCTCTGCCTTGAAGTTTGAGGCATACAGAGACTAAAGTGAGCCCTGACACTGTACATCACAAACACATTCCCTCACACAGAAAGCCATTTCAGTGACTAAGGGCTCCTGTCCCATATCATGACCACTCAAGTTGAAAGTTGAAAGTAGCCAGCAGTGCCTTAGTCACTTGGCCTGATATTTCAAAATGCAAGAGTTTAAAAATATCAGATAATGGAAAATAGGTGGACATTACTAAACATAAACAGCTTCAGCAACAATCCTTCATATTTGGCTATAAAAGAGTTGTGACAAAGATCTGAACTAAGGCAATGTAATGCAGACCTGAGCAGTAAACTTTTGAGAGAAACTGTTCAACAATTTGGGAAAATGTCACAATTCGTTTTCTAGCTGAGAATTAGATGAGTAGACTGATAACACTCTTGTGTCTTTATGGTAAATAGGCCACAACCAGCAGCCAGCTAGGTTAGCTTTATAGCATAGCACAAAGACTGGAATTAAGGGTAACAAGTGGCCTGGCTCTGTACAAATGTAACTAAACCAACCTTACAGAACCTCTAAAGCACCAAGCATATATCCCAAAATGTTGTACTGCTCCTTTAATATCTAACCACCTTAACTAAGATGATAGTGACGGTAAATATGGCATATTTGGAGCACTTGAAAGCTTGGTTTCAAAATGTCTACAATTCAATATTTGTGACTAAACATAGTGAATTTTATTATTAAGTTGCTATTCAAAAACACGCTGATTGGTACATGGAAATATGTGACATCATGTTTTTCCAACAGAGCCAAACTGCCATAAACCATTGGATAATAGTGTGTTTATGTGTGTCCCAAATCCCTCATTGTAAGAATCTAATTGAGACAACTGGTTTTTAGAGCCTTTTACGGTAAATACGACAGTATGAAATTTAAAGTAGTAAACGCCACTGAAAATGAAAGGCACCTTGTGGACAGTTGTTGGTCATAATGTGCCAACAAATGTTGCACTTAAGCTCAGTTCAGCTAAAGGCAGAGAAGAAGAAGGAGATTACTAGACAATGTGACAATCAATGCGAGTTGCAAAATACATAAAGCCTTGCAAATGTTTTTATGAGGAAGGAAATGCATACAACACGTTTGTCAGGCATCAAGGGTACACATAATGTGTCTTGAGGAGAAACATAAACATGTATCCACAAGGAACCTTTAAATAATACTTCTACTTCTCGATAATGTCTACAAGTAAAAACATAATTTTAAACTTGAATTAAAAAAATAAGAAATGCAGCCTATAAAACATACAACAATTACTATGGGAAATGTAATACTGACATATCTGTGATTAGCTATTGTTGAGCTCTAATATCCACACAATCTGGAGGAAACAAACTGTCTCCCCTCCTGCTGAAAAATCCCATGAATCCCATTTAAATCATGCCCTGAGCTTAGCATGCCCATCATGCAAGTGTAATACAGAAGGAAAAGGGAAAAACGGATATCTGTCACATTATTTTATCCTCGTGAGATCAAAGATGGATAGCAGGAGGAAGCATTATGTATGGTGCCATAAAGAAGTCATAAAAAGCAGAATTTGGTTGTGACCCTACAGCCATCATCAGAGAATAACCTCCCACTGTGTCCTTTCACACTGTATCATTGTGGCCTTTGTTATGGAGATTGATGCAGGGGTGGATGAGAGTAAAAGACTGGGGTGGTGGTGGGGGGGGGGTTGTTGAGGTCAAA
>NW_019444696.1:0-2515 GCF_002814215.2 Seriola lalandi dorsalis
GTTTTCTTATTCAGGACATTTTTGTAGTATTTTCCTCTGTAGTGGTGAATTCAAAGGCAAAAAAAAACAAAATGAAATTCTCACCCAAGATGGCCATCGCCACCAAAAACAACAAGCCAGTCATAAACCCAACTGTGATGTCAAACCAGACCTCAACCACTCATGCTGCTCTTGTTTTGGCCACAGGAGCCGAGCGCTTCAGTGCCAACATCAGGGATATGACGGGCTACAGTCCCCTGCCTGTCTTCAAGCTGTGCTGGAAATACTTGACCCCAGCTGTGTGCACTGTGAGTGACCCCTCCCCGCTGACCGGCTTTCACACTGTTTAGTGTCCTCTTGCTGTGAAATAGTACATGCATAAACGCATGTTTGGGATTTGGTACAAATTCCTCCTCCTCTCTGTCAATCAGTCAACCTCCGTGTTCATCACGTGTCCATCAATGTGTCTAAATTTGTATGTTGTACCATGTGTGTGTCCTGAAACCAGCGAACTTCTCTGAACACATTGAACACACAGACATCTTTCATATTTTAGCTGTGGAGGTGAACAGGAGGCAAAATATATGTATGTATGTCATGTAATGCATTAAATATGTAATGTCCTGTTTACTGACACAGTCCTCTTTCCGTCTGTCCCCTTCAGGCCACCTTTGTATTCTCCCTGGTTTGTTGGTCTCCGTTGAGCCTGGGGAATGGCCTGGTCGCTCCTGTCTGGGCCACCACGCTGGGCTGGCTCCTTACCTTATCGTCCGTCTCCCTGCTTCCCATCTGGGCCATTTACGCCCTGGTCACCACCCCGGGAACCCTGCCGCAGGTTACACCAGCACTCTCTTCAGTCTGTTTAGTATCATGTGCTGCTGATAGTGTGTTATTAACCTAGAGACGTTTAAAAAAGTTCTCTCAGATAATGAAACAGAAAAAAACTTAAAAACCAGACACAGAAAGAAAGAGTTGTTCAGAGTGATAAGGATGTGAAGATGATAAAATACTTAAGTGTGACCTTTTTGACCCTGCAGCGTTTCCAGCGTCTGTGCAGCCCTGCCAAAAACTGTTCAACAGCCCTCAACCACATCACCACCAACAACGCAGCGCTGCCCTACAGCCCCACCCTGCCTCTCACCGAGAAGCCAAAGGAGCCGATCACTGACATCATCCAGGATCACATGACCTGATGATAGTCTACGATGATGTAACATTTAATGCTGCTCAGCCAATCAGATGTGGCAAAGGGGAGGGTCGAGGTTGGAGGTAATGCTGCAGAGTCCCAAATGAGGGCCTGGAATTCATTTTTAATTATAGACTAAAAAGATCCTTCACTTGTGGCCTTTTTTACCTGAATGTGGAGATGTAACCTCAGCAGCAGCGCTATCCCACACTTCGTTATTTCATTTACATCAGGCCATTACCGTCAATTCATATCAGGTGATCATGTCATATTTACATCCACATTATCTTGAATTAATGACTAATGAAAAAGAAAAGAGTAATAAACTCCACTCCCAAGGGCCACTTATTCACTTATTTTCCATTAATCTGAGTACTTCAAGGACGTCTTTTACATGTAGGCTTAAAAATATTTGAAAGCTCCAGAACAAGCGCATAAGTGGACCTTGAGTGGAGATTGTTTTAGGCATGAATATGTTAATCACTAAAAATGTTAAAGTTAAATGTGTATATTTATCAGTAAAACACTGCCTATGATTAAAATGCTGCGTCTGCCTGCTGGTAAATTTTACGAGGGCCGCCTGAACGCTAGTTATTTTCGCTCTCTGTGGAGTTGGAACGTCCCACTTGGGAAGGAGGTGTAGGCTCAGTCTCCTTCAGAGGGTCCAGTCCTGGATTGGGACACAGCTTGCTTTACCTTTAAGACCTTCCCCACCCTGTTACTACACAACGTTTGCGCACAACTGTTACTGGCTACCAGAGTTGGTTATTGTAAAACAGCACACACTCCTTCAACTCAAGAATTTTATCTGCTGCATCTGTTTTATTCATTTGTTTGTGGACCATGTGATCACAGCCCCTTTAGCCATCCAAGGCAGCATCAGTTGTCATTATATAGCCCATAAATCTACTCTCTATGAGAGATCGCTGCTTGTATTAGCATGTGTGCTTAGCTTTGATTCTCTATTTAAAATGTCTTTCTTGTTGTGTTTAGGTGCAGGTATCATCTGCAATGACTCTATGAGTCAGACTTGTTTTATTCAGTGATTTGTCTTTGCCCTCTGTGATCGCTGTGTCATGGAGTTTGAATAGTTCATACAACGCCTTACACTCAGAACTGTGTTAATCCAAGTTGCATTATTCAAATGCCACTTTTTACTGCCAATATATCAAGTGCTCAACTTGATGTCATGGTTAACTCTTTATCACTGAGAGGCAGTAACTGTTTTCATCCATTAGACATACTGTATCTGTCTCTGAAAAAAAGGGCAGGAAAGTTGTTTATACTTATGATAATTGTCTCAAAGGTTTCACATGCAGTTTCTGCAAAAATAAAAGACATTATATCTTT
>NW_019444697.1:0-2531 GCF_002814215.2 Seriola lalandi dorsalis
GGATAAAATTAAGTGATGACATTTTATATCCAAAAGGTCAAAGGTCAACTTCACTGTGACATTATAATGTTCTGTAAAAACTCTTCTGACCATTATCCAACACTGTAACTCAGGAAGGAGAGACTGTGACCATCCAACCAACCACAAGGCAAAATCTCAACCAAGATGTCCAATTAAAAGCTCGAACAAAACAAAGCATCATGAAGTGAACAGGTTGAGTTGAGCTAATTAGCTGCATTTGATTGGTTCCAGTGTTTATATTTATGGGATTTTGTATAATAATTTAATTTTAAGGTATTTTTACAACTTACCTGCTCCACTTGTTTGCCGATGACTGTCTGCTTTATAATGCCACAGCCCCTCGGCCTTTATCAGTTCTCTCTGGACGTAGAATGCATCTACTCAGTTGGTTTTCCATCTGGTATCTCTTCCACACAGCCATGGTTCTCTTTAATAAAACACATGTTTTGTTTCATGTTTGTCTTTTACACTTCCATGTTTCCCTTTCTTTACTTAAGCCCAGCATACACATTGTACACATTATTGATAATTATATATTTCTGACCTGGATATCTTTTGTATTTAAATGGTCCTGAAAGATGAGTCTGCTTTGAATCAACATTGATTGTTCTCCCCTGCTCTGTCCTGTCAGGGGAATCCAGGATGTCCAGGACCTTTAGGTACAAAGGGGAAACCAGGAGACCTTGGGAACTTTGGTCCTCCAGGAGACTGTGGCCCCTGTGGCCCCAAAGGACACTCTGGGCCTCCAGGATGCAGAGGTGTGATACTTTACTGTTTACACTTCATATATCTGCATCTTAAACAGTCTGTAGTCAGTCCTGTGTTATAGGTGTTACATCCAGAGTTTATCCAAAGTTTATTTTTACATGTTTCAGGTTGTTTTGAATCAGAATAGTGTGTTATGTTTCTATTGTTTAAAAACAAGCAGAGGGGATATTTAGGCAAAAGAAACAGTCTGTAAGAAGCAGACCTTGTGGTCTGGGGTGAAGCAGATCAACCACAGGGTGCTGTGACAATAGATATATAGATTTTACCATTAAAGAGAGAGAGAGAGAGAGAGAGACAGACAGATAGACAGACAGATGGACAGAGAGAGAATCAGACAGACAGACATCATGATGTATTTTCATCCACCTGCTATTCATATTTTCAGTTTGTGAATCATAGACCTGAGTAGAATCAACAGGAAGTGAAGAAAAGGCTAAACCTGTTGTGTGTGGTGTAACAGTAGCTGTGTGGGTAACAGAGTAAACAGACTTGGCTGGATCTTTTAATGAGTTTATCTTCCTCTTCAGGGGTTTAATGGCAGCGACTGGACAGTCAGTAAGAAGCAGTAGTGGGTGTCAGAATACAGTCAAATTTTCTTTATTTTCTGCAAATTTAGTCAAAGTTTGAGTTAAATTTGTGATTTAATACAGATTATGTCCTCTCCAGGATGAATCAAAACCCCTCCTCTCTGTTTGTCTCAGGTACTCCTGGATCTCCTGGTGAAAAGGGGAGTGATGGTCCTCCAGGACAAAATGGCCCTCTAGGACCCACCGGTCTCCCAGGTACATGAACCAGTGTTACAGTTATTAATGTCATCATTTGGTGGAACTTTAATGTAAACATGAGATGATAAGAACATGCTGATATCTGTCCTCTCAGTGGGTAACTAATGCCTTTTTTAGGTAACAAGGGGGCACCTGGAGATCCTGGTCCAGCTGGTCCCAGAGGAAATCAGGGACAAGATGGGATACCTGGACCCCCTGGAGAGAAAGGAGCCATGGGAGGTAAGAGACCAGACTGGATGAGACAGTGACCAGCCACCACCCTCATGAATAGTTTAGGTTTCAGATCCAGCTGACTGGTTTTCTTTCCCCAGCTCCAGGAATTGGACCCCGGGGCTCAGAGGGGGAGAAAGGTCAACCAGGTGAGTCCTCAGTTCTGAGTTTAGTTTCAATCAGAACTGAAGAATAAGAAATGAACCATCCCCATCCTCTCGTCTTCTCAGGGTGTGCTGGAGAGAAGGGTCCTCCTGGTCCCTGTGGCCCTCCTGGTCCCACTGGTCCTGGCGGAAACCCAGGTTGTTCTGGACCACCTGGACCCCCTGGTCCTCCTGGTTGTATTGGCCGGGAGGGAATCTGCACTGAAGGAGACAAAGGAGCAAATGGACACCCTGGAGGACATGGACCAAAAGGTAAAGAGGCACATTGAGCTCATTACTTCACTAGTTCTGGAGCCTTTAATCTTGATGTTCACATTGATGAGAGTGTGAAAGTTTACATCAGTTCATATCCTACATCAGGGAGGTGAACATTTATAGCAAATGGTTCTACAGTTTGATTTGGTGGAACAGGCTCCACTGTGTGAGGGAGGTCTTGATGCAGCAATGCAGCGACATGGACTCTTCTGAGAAAACTTGTCCCCCAAAAATGAACATGAATCTTTACTGCATGGCGTTCATGCTGCTCGGCATCATGGGAGAGTCAGGACCATATCACAGGAGCACACAGATTTCTGGATCAGAA
>NW_019444698.1:0-12394 GCF_002814215.2 Seriola lalandi dorsalis
AGAGAGAGAGAGAGAGAGAGAGATTTGTTTCTTATAAACTTATGTTTGGATTAATGACTGTAAATTGTTTTAAGACTAAAAGCCTGATGTGTGATTCCTGGATTTTGTTTTGCAGACCGGCATGGTGCACTGTGATACGGCCGTCGGGACTCCAGACTACATCTCTCCGGAGGTGCTGAAGTCCCAGGGAGGAGATGGTTATTATGGGAGAGAATGTGACTGGTGGTCTGTAGGGGTCTTCATCTTCGAGATGCTTGTTGGTCAGTAAACATCTCATGAAGTCAAAGTGACAGTACAAAACAAGAGTGACATAAATAGTTTTTAATGTAGTTTCCTTTGCTAACTTCCTGTAATTGCTGTTAGGTGATACGCCGTTCTACGCCGACTCCCTGGTCGGAACGTACAGTAAGATAATGGACCATAAGAACTCTCTGAACTTCCCCGATGATGTGGAGATCTCTAAAGATGCCAAGAATATCATCTGTGCCTTCCTGACTGACAGGTATGAAGAGTCAGAATGTTTCAGTTTTTAAATGTTGATGTGGTGACACCAGCAGGGAGCACATAGTGGCTTTTTATGAAGGGTGTTTTGTACTGCAGACGTTATATAACATGCTGATGCTATAGAGCTGTAAATAGCACACTTATGTTTACCACTGGTTTGGTTTGTGATGCTTTGGGCCAGAGGAAATCAGAGTCTTGCTTGCATTTAAATGTAATCACTTTCAGAATAGAATATGTATGAATAGGTGATGTTTTCCTGACGCCACTGATACTGTTGAACCGAGGACAAAGGGCAGCTTTAGTCACCGGTCCACAACTCATTCACTCTCTTTGTTTTGAGGGAGGTGCGATTGGGCAGGAACGGCGTGGAGGAAATCAAGCGACACCCTTTCTTCAAGAATGACCAATGGACCTTTAACACCATCAGAGAGAGTTAGTATTGAACACGGGCTTCACCTGAGCCCATGAAATGAGCATTTTATGTGACTCAAATACCTTTCCCAGTATTTCACACTTAGTTTCTGTCTCCGTCTCTGTCTCTCCTCAGCGGTCGCCCCTGTGGTCCCGGAGCTGAGCAGTGACATAGACACCAGTAACTTTGATGAGATTGAAGATGACAAAGGCGATGTAGAAACCTTCCCCAAACCTAAGGCCTTTGTTGGAAATCAGTTACCTTTTGTTGGCTTCACTTACTTCAAAGAAGACCAGTAAGTTTTCACTTTTTCTAGCCGTCTCCAGTCCATCAACGTTTTGACATACATAAAAAAAATAACAGCTTATAGATTTGTTCTCAACTGTGGTCTTGACTTTGTGTTGATTTGCTCCTTCTTCAGGTTGCTAAATGCCTCCAACAATTCCTCAGTGGCCCATGAGAATTCGAAAGGAGAGGTGGGTGCTGTCACTTCCACACACAGTAACTGCCCAGTGCACCATGATGAGCTGCAGTAGCACATGCCGCCCCCTTCTTAGCTTCTTAGGGAATAAGGCAGGCATCAGTTTACATGGTCGCACTGAAAAGCATTAAGGATTACGATGGAAATGACTCAGAGGAGGATTTCTTCTCCTGATCCCATGATTTATTAGTACTTTGGTAGAATTTCTGTGTTCTTAGCCGCAGAGAAAGACTTTAGCTGTTTCAGGGTAAGTGGCTGAGCTAAAAGCTAATCTGGGGAAGACCCCCCCCATCACAAGCAAAGGCCCTGTTTTTTTATTTCAGTTTGACAATCCCTCCTCAAACACTGTCACTGCAATATGTCTTCTAAAAGTTTTAGCTCCGCAAGAAATTACAATATGTGTGTGAGCCATAGGGGTATTATGTTTATTTTGAGGGTTAATTGTTTTCTTATGTAATGAGCTTATCCTTCAAGTCCAAGTCAAAACGTTAAAGCTGCAATAATCAGTGTATTTTTTATTAACATCAAAGATTCAAATGATGATGTGTAATGTGAGAGCTGTTGTTAGTAACCAGAAACCCACAGAGAATTATCACCTGATTTTGCGACTGAATCCTCAGTCCCACAAAACTTTTTATTTTCTTTTAGCTCATCGTTTTGGTTCTACAGTCTGCAGCTTTATGTTTTGGTTCAGCCTGCCAGCTGACTGGCAGAGTTAACGATGAGCTGGTGAACAGCATTTAGCAGCTGAGGAGACAGAGAAAAGAAAAAAAAAAAACTGCCCCCAGGAGTTGGTGGAGACCAAACAATAGCTCAAGAGAGTGAATATTTGACTTGCATCGATCAGGTCGCCAGAAACAAAACTCCCAAATGAATTATAATGATGCTCTGTGTCTGCTAGATGTGCAAGTAGACAACTATTTACACAATTTAAAAGGTGATAATATGTCAGCTTGTTCAGCTGCCTCCAAATATTCAAAAATCAGTTAATGCAGATTTACTGATCACTTCATCAATGTACAATTCAAAAAATGCTCCTGACGAGTGCCAGTTATGTAAAATGCTTCATTACATAAGACACATTTGAATCACAGGAAAGATGAATGACATGCAGCAAAGGTTGCTAACAGGTTTTTAACTGGAGCATCTGATGAGTTCTCCAAGTCATAAAGACCTGTGTGATTGGTTGATTTTTTTTTTTCTACAGTCAGCAGCATTGCAGAAGAAACTTCGCCACCTAGAGGTGCAGATCAATAATGACAAGCAGGTTAAAGATGATCTCGAGCACAAATACAGGTACAGTAGCTGTTGCTCCAATAACACACTCGAGCACAGTGGCTCTAATTGTCAAAAGTTTTATAAATGTCCTGTTTCCTTTTCCACAGAGCTACCATGAGTCGTCTGGACAAAATCTCTAAGGAGCTTGAGGAAGAGGTAGGCTGATCATTTCAAAATCTATAGTGCAGACACCTGCTGCTGAAGATCACTTGAATATTTTTGGCTTTGTCTCACTTTTAATATTTGGCTGTGAAACAAATGAGTTTCTCCTCAGGGATCATGTTAATCTTCTTCATCCATTTTTATGGCTTTTCCCAAAAGCTGTGTTTAAATCAGAATAATGATTTCTTATTATCCTCCCTTGACCACATTTCAGTTGAATACCAATGTGTCATATCCAGTGAGGTTCAGATGGAGGGCCGGCAGAATCCTAATAGCCACATTACAGCGTCTGTTGGGATTGAGATTCGTATTAAACCCAGAGATAAAGTTATGGAATTACAGCAGCGTTAAAACCAGCCATGTAGGACAGGCTGAACAAAGTGTTTAATGGCTGATTTTAGGTGAGCGGAAGGAAGAACCTGGAGTCGAGTATGAGGCAGCTGGAGAGGGAGAAGGCCCTGCTGCAGCACAAGAGCCTGGAGAGCCACCGCAAGGCTGAGAGCGAGGCCGACAGGAAGCGCTGCCTGGAGAACGAAGGTGATTTAAAGGCTTTTAATTCAGTTACACATCATTAGTTCCTAATATGAGAACTTACATTTACTCTGTTGCATAAGAAGTTTAATGGCAATAATCATATTAGTATCATTAGTATAGTAGATTAGATTAAGACAAGATGTCATGTACTAATGTGACACAATGGATTCATTATCCTGTTGCATGATAAAATGTTTTCTTTTACTTACAGAGTGAGACATTAAAATATACTGTTTTTCAAGTGGAGGCAGATTTGATGCGTCCCACAGTTTATGTGTTTTTGGGATTAGAGTTTTTTCAGAAGCCCTTAGTGCCAAAGGATCATGGTGATTTTTAAATACAGTTAATAAGGGACACTGTAAAAAAACAAAAAAACAAATCACCTCTTGACAGCTTCTTGTGTGAATTTAGCAATGTTTTGGTTTGCTTTGGCTTTTGGTGACAAAATAATTTTGATGCAAGTTTACAGAAAGAGATAATGTGGATGATACTGCCATCACCTGGTCAAATAGACATGTGAAGCAGAGGAAAACAGTATGAAAGGGCTATGCTATAATATAGTTTCTTTGCCTTTGCTATTTTGATATTCTAAAATAACACTTGACACATTTTTATTGCACCATTGTCCTGTTCCTAATAAAGGATGAATACCTGAGTTTTGTGTCAGAAAACAGTGTTGACTTTGTTTACATTCTGCTCTTTTCCACTGCTGGAGATTGCTGGAGATGTAATAACAGCTTATATCAGATACTTGATGCATGCTTTAACTTAACTTAATTAAAACAGAGCTCATCAGTCTGTGTTCTTCTGTGTCATACAGTCAACAGCCTACGAGACCAGCTGGACGACATGAAGAGAAGAAACCAGAATTCACACATTTCCAACGAGAAGAACATTCACCTACAGAAACAGGTCAGTGTTACTTAGTGTTTAGTTTTGTCAGTGGGATATGAATTAGAAAAGCTTTTCCTTAACTAGTATTAAGATTTATGTCTTTGTATGCATTTATTTTTGAGTTATAGGATTGCAAACAATGTTTTGTCTCACTACATCATTGATTGGAGATATTATGGAATAAAGCCTTGATATAAACAGACATCAATAATATATAAAATCACTCTAAACAGGTGCCAATTAATGTGTGTCATGTATTTCATTGAGCCATTTTTTGTGTATGTAATATACTTCATCTGAAAGTAAGAATGCACAAGACTCACAGCATACTGTAACTGTCAACAAAGAGATTAAAATAAAGTGATGAGTAACCAAATCAAACTCCTGACTGATCTTCAAACACTTTTTTCAATCATTGTCGCCCTCAGTTGGAAGAAGCCAACACTCTGCTGCGGGCCGAGTCTGAGGCGGCGACGAGGCTCCGTAAAACCCAGACGGAGAGCAGCAAGCAGCTGCAGCAGCTAGAGGCCAACGTACGCGAGCTGCAGGACAAGTGCTGCCTGCTGGAGCGCAGCAAGCTGAGTCTGGAGAAGGAATGCATCAGCCTGCAGGCGGCTCTGGAGACGGAGAGGAGGGAGCACAGCCAGGGCTCAGAGACCATCAGCGACCTGATGGGTAGGTGAAACAAACACAGGCCTGGAAAGACTCTGAATATATGTATTTTTATTTGTTTAATTCTTAAGGTGACTTTTTCCAGCCAGGGTCTTTTCACATTCGCTCCTACCAAACCCCTGTGAACAATAAACTAAACACAGGAGACAACAGGCAACACCTACATATGAGTATGGGAATTTGTGTGATCAGGAAAAAAAAATCTGGTCATGAATAGTTGGAACAGGTACATGGCTGCAGGCTGCAGGTGTGCACTTCAGTGTGTGAAATGCTGTTTTAGGAATTGCTGATATGGTTACCTGCATTTTCATGAGGTGGAAATTCTATTACACGCATTGTTTAAAAATGAGTTTTCTCTGCCACTTCAAATCGTTCTCCTTCTGCCTGCCTTCCAGCTTACATGGCAGATTTATAAGAGGGCAGTGAGGTGGCCAAAAGCAATGTACCACACAAACACTGAGGGCACCAAAGTAGGCTTTCCGGGCCTCAAGAGTTTGCACTGTCGCCTGAATCCATTCAGCAAACAACACATTCACTGTCTGTGGTCTGTGTGTGAGAGAGGTTGATTTGAATTTATTTGTAAGAGTTTTTATTAAAACAGGTTTGTCTGGAGCGGCTGTACGGAGCCACAAAGGCCACGAGTCCAGATATAAAAAAATACAAATGATAATATATATGTAAATGATATTTACAGAGACAAGGCTTAAGCCGCCTTTGTCACGCTGGTTTAACAAATCTTAGCACAGAGAGTGAGTATGAGACACTCAAAAGCCCTTGAATAAAACAATGGCTGACCAACATGCTCCATAGCAGCTGGTCAGTGTGCGACAGTAGCAGGTCCCAGGATTCATTTATTTAACTATTCAAGGGAGCATGTTTACATCAAGGCTAATAATTCAACCATAATCTGATTAAAGCAGCACTCAGGCTATTTAAACTGTCTTATAAAGACTTTTATCTGATTGTGTGAATTGTGGTGAGGTCATACTGGAAGCAAACGCAGCTCGGTCTCTGCATTTGTTTGAATGTGAAAATGTTGCAGTCAGCTTTGTTTCATCAGCTTTTGTCAAATTGCTATTGTAATTAAATCTGCAGTGAACCACTTTCTCCAACCAACCAGGATAATGGAGAGAAATCATTCACTTGAACCATGTTAATATTCAGAATCCAAATATTATCTAAAGCTGATTACTCTGAGCAATCAGGATATTGTGTGTATGTAAATAAACTCATTGGAGCGCATGGAATTACTGACAATAAGACAAGGAAAAGAAAAATCCCTGACCTGCCCGCTGTGGCTTTGATTGGTGGGATTATGTGTAAGCATATAGTGCATATAGTGTACGATGAGGATGTATTTTTTCTCATTGAAACATGCTTCTCTGAGGACTGTCTTGTATTCATCTTGCAGGACGGATCTCTGGTCTGGAAGAGGAGGCACGTCAGCAGAGACAGACTCTGTCCAAAGCTGAGGCTGAGAAGAGACAGCTTCAGGAGAAGCACACTGACCTAGAGAAGGTACATCAAGAAAATCTAACTGAATTGTAACTGTAGAAGCACTGTAGTAATCAATGGTGATGATTTCTTCCATTGAACAATTCAAACTGCCTTTAGTTCAGGGACAGCATTGTTCCCTGACAATATAAATGAAAAAATAGAGCAGGCATTTACTAAAATCATTCAGAGCTTTAATGCATTTACTATAGCAGTTAGTATTTTTGCATGATTGAAAGGGTGCTGTGTTTCTGCCAGGATGTTTGTTGTTATAGTGATAGCCAGGTTTCTCACAACACCTCCACCCTTGTTTCCTGTCTGTATAGGAGAAGAGCAACAAAGAGATTGATTTGACCTACAAGCTGAAGGTGCTGCAGCAGGAGCTGGAGCAGGAGGAGAGCTCTCATAAGGCCACCAGGGCACTGCTGGCAGACAAGAGCAAGATCAAAGTAACTATAGAGGGAGCCAAGTCAGAGTCCATGAAGGGTGAGGGCATCAACCTTTTGTTTCGAGGATGTTGTTCTCTCACCTGCTTGTTTACTTCAACAGCCTGTTTATCCCAGCTTGGACCACATTAGACATTATATCCTGTGAAGGAAAAAGATTTAATGTAAGACTCGAACTTTCTGAAGTGATGACTTCACTGACTTCACTCTAGTGCAACTTTTTATTTGTGCAACAATTGCTTCAAAAGGGAAGTTACATAAGTGCATGGTCTAAATTCTGTGTATTGATGTAATTTCAGTATTGGTGAGGGTAGAAATCCACTGGGATTGTGGCTATTAAAATATTGTGAAATTAAGATATATTGAATATTAATTTATACGTTATCTCTTGCTGGTCTAAAAGGCTGCATTACAGTAAAGTGATACAGTTTTTTGTTGTAATTCTGCCTCGAATGAGCAGTGAATGAATACTGAAGCCCAGATCAGCTCACGTCCATGTTATAATTCCGATTATCTTTTTCCTCTGAGTTCAAATGAGCCGAACCTGGTTAAGATTAAATGTTTTATCAGAGAAATGCAATATTGTCAACCCTGCCAGAAACTCACAAATAGTGTGTTGCTTTATCATCAAAGTGAAAACTTGATGGTGTTTCATTTGCATTTTAATTTGTTATATAAGCTTTAACAAACACAGATGAACTGTATTAGAATTTAAAAATAGTTAATTTTTTACAAACAAATCACAATTTTCCAGTATGTGTGAGTTCCAGCTGTTCTGTCAGTCTAAGAGTAAAAACCTAAAATAAATCACAGTGGTTTTCTTCACCGCCTCACCACCTTATCTCGTCTTCACACTCATGCAGAGATGGAGCAGAAGCTGGCGGAGGAGCGAGTAGCCAAACTGCGTCTGGAGAACAGGATACTGGAGCTGGAGAAACACAGCAGCATGATGGACTGCGACTACAAACAGGCATTACAGAAACTAGACGAGCTCCGCAGGCATAAGGACCGCCTCACTGAGGAGGCAAGTGTTTATACTCTGTGCAGGAGACCAGTGAAGTGTTTAGATATTAAATGAAATCTAGAGAAACAAATCCTGAAGCTTATGTAACATTGTGTCCATTCTGAGGTGGAGAGGAATAACAGTCATTCAGTTTACAAAGACAGGAAGTGCAGACAGAAGAATAAGAAAGGCAAATTTAACATTATAAACAGTATAAACAGCCAGTCCTCATTTCTCTCTCCTTCTGTATTTTGTCCCTTCTTTCAGGTGAAGAACTTGACATTGAAGATCGAGCAGGAGACCCAGAAACGTACCCTGACTCAAAATGACCTGAAGGCCCAGAACCAGCAACTCAGCACTCTGCGAACCTCAGAGAAGCAGCTCAAACAGGAAACCAATCACCTGCTGGACATTAAACGCAGCTTGGAGAAACAGAACCAAGAGCTGCGCAAGTCAGTGCACATTTCATTATACTCTTTGCATCTTACTCTTTGCTTGCACTCCTACTGTCAAGTTGAGCCAAAACGAGCATGATGAGTAATACAGGTTTTTTGTTTTTGTCCACAGAGAAAGACAAGACACAGACGGGCAAATGAAGGAATTACAGGACCAGTTAGAGGCTGAGCAGTATTTCTCTGTGAGTCTGTAATTCTTCTTTGTTATTATAAATGTTGATGTAAAACGGCACAGTGCAACACATTAACATTCTGTATCTTACTGAGTGTGTGGGCAGTAATGTGCCATCAGAACAACATTCCTCTTATTTCAGTGGCTAATGCACGTTGTTGTGTGCAGTGAACCGCTGCTTAATGGCACTTGAATGATATGTTTCCTTTTATCATAGTTTTATTTTATCGACTCATCTGCACACACTGTATATATCCATTATTGTTATGAAACTGTCTTGCTTCTCTTGTTAATATATTACCTGTGAGTTGTGTTTGACCTGTGTCCTGTGTTTTCCAGACGTTGTATAAGACCCAGGTTCGTGAGCTGAAGGAGGAGTGTGAGGAGAGGAACAAACTCACTAAAGATGTGCAGCAGTCTCTGCAGGAGCTGCAGGAGGAGAGGTGATTCTGCTGTTTGAAAAAATTATTGTTTCCTTTTAAATCCGCTTCAAACGCCGGTGACTAAATCCAAAAGTGCTTTGTGAAACGTGACCAACGGCAAGACAATATAAGGAAGTAGCAGGCAGTTCATTTACACTTATGAACGAGACGTTTATATTCTGTGTTAGTGATTAGTAATTGTTCAGTCTTTGATTTTGTTCTTTAACTTCCTTCAGGGACTCGTTGGCAGCTCAGCTTGAGATCACTCTGACAAAGGCTGACTCAGAGCAGCTGGCACGCTCCATCGCTGAGGAGCAGTACTCAGACCTGGAGAAGGAGAAGATAATGAAGGAGCTGGAACTGAAGGAGATGATGGCCCGCCATCGCCAAGAGCTCGCTGAGAAGGACATCACCATCAGTTCGGTGCGTTGCATTATCCTCTGACTCGTGCTGTCACAGGAACTGTCACACAGCAGTGCATGCTCAAGCATTCTAAAGACACAGTGGAAACAGAAATAAACTTCAGTGTTCAGGTTGGACAACAGGTGGCAGTGGCAGACAGTGTAGACAGTGCTCATAATGAATATCCTGTTGTGTGCAGCTGGAGGAGGCCAACCGCACCCTGACCAGTGACGTTGCCAACCTCGCCAATGAGAAGGAGGAGCTGAACAACAAACTGAGGGAGGCAATAGAAGGTATTTAAACTTCAAACGTTGAAACCAAAATTTTATCACATGCAGATTCTGGTTTTTGGGTTCACATTTCACATTTTTGTTTCGGTGTATTTTCAGAGTCAGATAAATCAAAGGATTGGGAGCAGCAGATCAACCAGATGAAACAGATGTTTGACAAGCAGCTGCAGTCTGAGAGGACACTGAAAACTCAGGTGAGTCTGTGTTAAACTCCAGCAAAGTGACTGCTAATCATATGTATGTAATACTATGTATGTGCTTCACTGTTACATACACTAAGAGAGCAATTGGGGAGGTTTTGTTTTAAAATTAAAAGAGCTCATTTTAGAGAAGACCTGCCCTTTTGATCTGGGTTATTTTCTGGGAAGCGACCCAATCAGATCCTGAAGCTCTCTTACAACCAGACAACTCTGAAACTCACGTCCGTCTGCAGGCCGTCAATAAGCTGGCGGAGATCATGAACAGGAAGGAGGTCCGGGGCGGAGGCAGTCGCCGTGGCAATGACACAGACATGCGGCGAAAGGAGAAGGAGAACAGGAAGCTGCAGCTGGAGCTGAGGTCGGAGAAGGAAAAACTCAACAGCACCATCATCAAATACCAGAGAGAGATCAACGAAATGCAAGCGGTAGGTCACACAAAGTTGACACCAGAATTTTGATTTCTCTTGTCTCTGATGTCAAGTATAATCATTCCCCATCCTCTCCAGTATCTTTGACTGGATCTTGTTTCTTCTGTTGTTTTTTTTTTTTTAAATTGTAGCAATTGGCGGATGAGAGCCAGATGCGTATTGAGCTGCAGATGGCTCTGGACAGTAAGGACAGCGATATCGAGCAGCTGAGGAACCTCCTGCAGTCGCTCAGTGTTCAATCAATGGACTCTGCCAGTGTCAGCAGCGGGCCGGAGTTTGATGCTGATGATGCGTTCGCAGGTAAGAGCTTGACCACTGTGTGACACCTTCCCAAACATGTCAGTCTATAAACTTCATATATACAGAATAGATTTGGTGTCATTTAGGGTGACATAAAACTGTGACAGATATGTTTTTGTTTTTGTTTTGTTTTTTTAAATTTGTCGGTTGGACAAGGTTTAACTTTTGAAGGTATTTCTGACTTTAAAAAGATAAGTTTATGTGCTTGCAATAGTTGTGCCACATTTGCAATGTGTATGTGCAAATGTAACAGGAAGTAATTCACCCTCTTGCATAACTAAATCCACTTTCAATACATAACTGGTTTAGAGCTGCTATCAGTTAGTCTTAAACAGTTTGTAAAGGTACCCAGCGTTGGTGCACACGAATAAATATCCAGTTCACTCATGTGATGTGAAAGTCAAGCAGCCGTTCATTTAGGAAAACAGCATTCATCTAAATAGAAACTGGCAGATTGTGCTCATATATAATCTTTCATGTCTCATCCTCTCTCAGAAACGAGGCTTGAGGGGTGGCTCTCTCTCCCTGTCAGGAACAACACCAAAAAGTTTGGATGGGAGAGAAAGGTATGAATAAAGGGGGAATGAAGCGGCTTTGGTGGTGCAGAAAAAAAGTACTTTTCCTTGATATACATGTTTTCTCACCATATCTGTTCTGTTGCTGCAGTATGTTGTGGTGAGCAGCAAGAAGATTCTCTTCTACAACAGCGAGCAAGACAGAGAGCAGTCCATTCCCTACATGGTGCTCGATATAGAGTGAGTATAACACCTCAATCACCAGCTTTAGTTTGTGTGACCATTGTTTCCTGTGGTGGTGTTGGCTTGTGTATTAAGATGCAGCAGTTCACATTAATGCAAGTGATATGTTTTGATAAGGGGATATAACGAGACGAATTTCCATCACACAGCAAACTCTTCCACGTGAGGCCTGTCACTCAAACAGATGTGTACCGTGCTGATGCCAAAGAGATTCCCAGGATATTTCAGGTCTGTCCCAGATCTGCTTTAATGTTTTTTTAATAGACTAATGTATGGTGTTTGATCCATTGTCTAAATTTGTGCTTTTGATAATCAACAAAAGTCCTCCATCCTCATCTTTGATCCTCTCTCCAGATTCTTTATGCCAATGAGGGCGAGAGCAAAAAGGAGCCAGAATTTCCTGTGGAGCCGCTGGCCATTGGAGAGAAGTCCAGCTACATCTGCCACAAGGGCCACGAGTTCATCCCCACGCTCTACCACTTCCCCACCAACTGTGAGGCCTGCACCAAGCCGCTGTGGAACATGTTCAAGCCGCCACCTGCTCTGGAGTGCCGGCGCTGCCACATCAAGTGCCACAAAGACCACATGGATAAGAAGGAGGAGATCATTGCTCCCTGCAAAGGTAGGATGCTTCAGTACATGGTTTTTACCAAAACACTCATCTATGAACTAAGATTGGTGCAGCATTAGTGTAGTTTTAGGGTTTAACATACTATCTTAACATGTTGATACTAACTGAAAATTCTTCCTCTTTTACCACCAGTAAACTACGACGTATCTACAGCCAAGAACCTGCTGCTGCTGGCCGTGTCTCAGGAGGAGCAGCAGAAGTGGGTGAGCCGGCTGGTCAAGAAGATTCCCAAGAAGCCTCCACCACCAGAGCACTTTGCACGCTCCTCGCCACGCGCCTCCATGAAGGTTCAACCCAGCCAGTCCATGAGGAGGCCCAGTCGACAGCTCCCCACCAGCAAGAGCAGGTAGAATCACCGACAGTGGAGCCTGTCCGAACAGGTTTTGCTTTTTAGACAGGCTGTAAAAAACAGGCAAGGCTTTTTTTTTTCAGTATTGGTTTTGTTCTTGTTTGTAT
>NW_019444699.1:0-2529 GCF_002814215.2 Seriola lalandi dorsalis
ATATTTTAATAAATTATATTTTACCATTGTAATTGGTTGAGTTTATTTAAATATTTCAAATATAGTTGTAAGTTTAATCTAGTTTAAAGGATTCATTTTGACATTTTGGGAAATATAATTTTAGCTTTCTTGCCAAGAATTGAATGAGAAGATCAATACCGCGCTCATTTCTGTACAGTAAATATGTAGACTAGAACTTTACAGGTGGAGGTAGCTGTATTTCGCTACCTTTGGACAGAGCCAGGTTAGCCATTTACCTCAGTCTTTACCATACTATGTATTTACCCTACGCACGCACTGTGCTATAATGATAAATGTCAAATTATTCCTTCAATAGAAGCATCAATCAATAAAACCTTAATTAGAAGAAGTACTTTGTGACATCCCACCACTGAAAGCAACACACACTGTACACAAGAGAAGCTGAATGAGAGATCGTCATTCCAATCTTTGAACAGACGATGACAGCAGGACGAAGCAAATGAAAAAATGATACAGTATTTGGCTTGAACATCATCTGTGGTGTTCAGTTACTTATTTGCAATTCAAAGTCAGGTTTTTATATATTTGGAAAGTACAAGGTAACACACTTAAACTATTTGTCAGCTTACTTGTGTTTTTACTGCTCAGGTTTTGGCCACACACTCCTCGGTCTGGCAAAAATCCTTGCAAAGTATTTTGTTTTTTTTCTTGGGGCATCAAGTTAATATAAGCGGGCACGCACAACACATAACATGTGGTCTACAGCGGTCCAAGACAATGTCCCATTTTGCTCCCAGCTTGCGTTATGCAGTGACAGGACTGGAAGCAATTTGGTATAAGTACCAAGGAACAGTTGAGGAGATGATAAATGACTTTATTGTTGGGTTTTGCAACTGTATCTGATACCAGTGCATGTGTTCCTTTGAGTAATCAAGCTAACGCATGGCAAAAGAATCTCGGTTTCCTGGACACTGGTGGCGGGCCAGATTGTCTGGTCCTGATAATAGTAATGGGAGTGATGGCAGCAGCGGCTAATCTACACAGAGAAGAGGTCAGGACCCACTTATCTGGCCTGAGTGGAAAATAGCGGCCCACTTAAAGGACCAAGCTGTGATTGCAGTATGACAACCCAGTTGAAACATTGTTGCCCCACTGCTTTCTTCGTTTACATAGTGATTTACTGGCTTTGAGACATTTTTTCACACTGAAATTTATTTCCTGAGCTTTTGATGTGAGACTTGAGGCCACTCGGGCTCTGTTTATGTTCATAAACTTGTCAACATGTGAATAAAAATGCACTTGTATTTTTAGTTACAATGGGTTGGGACCGTTGCCAAAAACATTTACGTACTTCATTCTATTTGTCAAAGTCTTTGAGAACAAATGTGAGCATAGTCAGGATTTACATGGCCAAATAAAAAGAAATTGATTGTAGTCCATAAAACAGCTATCATTAGTACAAGAGTGGCCCAAACCAAAGGCATGTCATCACACTCTGCGGTAAAGGGTGTTCCATAAAAGCATGCAAACTATGTATTGACATATTTACTGCACAACGCTTGCACAGTATTCTCATGAATGTTCGCAGTACAGTGCATCATAAGCAACAATGCCTGACACGGAAATGAAGAACTAAATTTAGTTCTTTGTTTGATCATTGCCTTAGGTCATGGACAACTCTTTGAACTAACATGGCTAGATTCACAAAACAACATAAAGACAAGCCTCTGTTCTTCTGTTCTTCAAAGGAGAGAAAGGAGCAGTACTGCAGACAACAAAATCTTCTATTAAACCAACCTGTTCTCACTCCCAACTCGTCATAGATGCTTGATCACAACCCATTTAGTGTCATTTTTCAATGTTCAGAAGCAATGTCATTTTTCAATGAATGAAGCATGCATTTATTAACAGCATGGGAGGGCCAGGAGGTGGTTGGGTTGGATGGCAGGCCTAAAACATCTACAAGGTTAGGGAAATATTGTGGTGTGGTTTAACACAGAAAAAGTTTACTGTGACTTTAAAACCATAATGCGGTCTCACCACATACGTCAGCAGACAGTGATCTGCGACCCATTATTTCCAATGGCTGGCTTGGCATACCCCGTTGTACTAATCAGATGTATCCCTTTCAAGAACCCTTTCATTGACCACACCCAAAATGTTCCAATTAATTTGGATATTGTTACAATTTGTTCTTACAGTGTTTAGATTTGGTCAACTACCACTTCTACTTTAACTGGAACATCCAACCATTAATCCATTACTTTAAAAGGAGCTATTTGTAAGTTTTGGTATTGCTACATAGCCAGTGTTAGCATTAATCACTGTTTGCTTACCAGTCTTACCAAGAGCTTAGGCAATCATTGTGTTTACAAGAGGTTAAAATAAGCCCTGTATTGTAACCTCTTTTCTTGTAAATGCAGCACTACTTCTTCAGTGCAGCCTGAAAAAAGTGACTCAGTACTGGAAAGTGGCAAGACATGCATAGCAGGCTGAGGCTAGCTGGTTAGCATGCTAACTTCAGCAGAAGAAAAGAAGTGATAGAAA
>NW_019444700.1:0-2526 GCF_002814215.2 Seriola lalandi dorsalis
CAGGCATTGTAGGACTTCACATTTACGTTTTAGGCTTTTGGCTGACGATCTTATCTAAAGAGACTCGGAGTGAAGAATAAGCAGCTTAGCGTCATCATCAAGTAGATGCTGTATTTAAAACTGAACATTGGTGTTTGTTTCTGTTCAAGAAGTAGAATTATTTTAGAATATTTAGTCGCTGGGAAGGACAACAATTTGGTTGTGGTTGCTGACCACTGTACTTGCTTTATTCCCCAGTGCTTTCTTATGGTAGAAATATAACAAAGCAGACAAAGTCCCTCAGAAAACTTCAGTATATGTTTAGTAAAAGAAAAAAAACAAAACAATACCACAGATAGAAAGGATTGACTGTAAACTCCTGCTTGGTCAGATTAAGAGGCGGACTGCCTACTAAGTAATTGATATAGGCCTCCTTTGGGGATTAACACTAATATTAACTCTCACACACTCTTGTCGAGGTTAATAGGTTGTGTTACCGTGTTAATGTTGAGGCTCACGGCTTTTATAAGACTGAAATAAGCGCTGCAGGAGTCACTTTGTTGCATCTCTTGTCTTCCTCATTCCTAGTTTCTACCTCCCTACATTTCCTAAACTGCTTTGAACCCCAAGAGAATTCACTTGTCGGCTCGTTGCATCATGTTTTTCTTGTCTTGTCTTTGTCTTTTTTTGTTTCAAACTATATGATCATTGATGAATAACTTTGTAGTTTTGAGCTGCACAAGCGTTGTAGTGAACGTGAACATTATACCTGCCCCCTGTCACTGTCAGGCACAGCAGTGTCATGTCATGTGACTCTGACATGACATGACACTGACATGCTAAGTGCAGCCTCACGGAGCTGTAGACTCTTGTTTTAAACTTTCTTATGGAAGGATTTTTCAAAAAGACACTACAGTGAATTTCGCACGCACACACTGCTTGAGTGCTGTTTGTGCAGTTTCAGTGTGTACTTGCATGAAGACTGGACTGGATGTCCTGCTTTTATCTGTGTCATGGATTTACTAGATATTGCTGTGAATGCTGTATGAGCACCAGTTGATGCTGTAAGAACAAAATGGACTAAATTGATTTGAGGTCAAACTCGGTCATGATATCAGGCTGTAAGAGGAGCAAAGAGCAAAAACAAACTGAGTTCATATGGAAATAAAACTAAAGATTCAGAAGCTGTTAAAACATGAATGAAGAAGAATAGGAAGCTACAGTACGTAAAAAACCTAAAAAAAAATTGTTAATCAATAGTAGAACTCTGATCAATTTATTACCAGGAACGGCTACACGACCTGCAGAATGAGTCGCCGCTCGTATTGGTTAAGTTTGGAAGCTGTGGTTTGATCCAGCACTCCAAGTGTCTGTGGAGTCATGTTTCAGGTTGATTAAGCCCCGCCCCCTGCCCCCACGAGTTGACAGGATTGGTTCCTTTGGTTTGTGACGTATGAATCCCTGGCTCTCTGAATCTGTTTTTATGAGACATTGGTTCACTGCAGTTCAAGAAATACTCAGTTATGGTGTTGACTGATTATTTCAGTCATGATATATTTATAAAAAACACCGTATGGATGTTAACAAGGTTAAAACTTGATTTTCATTGGAGGGGGTCTTTAAACATTCAGTGCTCTATTTGCATTGTACATTAACATGTACCCATCCTCATGGAAATGACAGTGATTCCCCATCAGGGGATACTTCTGTAAGAGCATAAATGTGGAAAGTCAGAATTACAAGAAATTTGATTTATAAATGTATATATGTGTCAGCATTGAGTCAGCTAAAACACCTGGACGCCTCATTCACATCGATGAAATAAACTAAACAGTGGATATAGTTGCTAACGGAGGTCGAGATAGCTAAAAAATAATGAATCATTAGGCTGAAACAGAATCGATAGAGATAATAGAGAGATAATAGAAGAGTTTAAATAGTTAACAGAATTGAAATAGTTAGCTAAAACTAATGGTGACACAGCTGCTAAAGGTTGAATGGAGATAGCTAGAGTTGTAAAAGTTAGCTAATATATATAGTTAGCTTAAAGTAATGGATAAACAGTCAAAAGGTAATGAATAAATGTCTAACTTAACAGTACACATGCAACCAAACCAAGCTAACACAGACAGTTCAACTGTATTTGTAACAATTTTCACATATAGTTTAGTGTTAAATTATATTTAGTTCATTAAGATCAGTTGAGATTAACACATTTGGACCATGACGGGTGGTGGTGATGAAGCTGTACTTTCTTCAGGGATGACATGGTGACTGAAGGTTTTGCTGTCGCCCCCTGAGCTCCAGTCCGGAGTACTTATCACCATTTTTAAAATAAATTGTACCTTGCCCTTTATCTGCCTCTGTGTCTGGTTTTTGGCCTAATTTGGTTCCCCGACTGGTCCAGTTTTAAGAACTTTTAAATATTTAATTGGTGTGTTGTGACACATCCACAACACAAACTTTTACTGGAAAGACAATTATGGAAATGTTTCTTCATCATCTCCTTTGTCCAAAATCTCTGCATAAAAGATCTCTATATTTAAC
>NW_019444701.1:0-2525 GCF_002814215.2 Seriola lalandi dorsalis
GAGATGAGGATGAGGTGTAGAGGATTTTTTCTTTTCTTCCCTACTCCTTTTTCTTATTCCCAGTGCTGCGATGACATTGTCAAAAGATGAAAGAGTGTTTCTTTGGCCTGTTCCAGCCAAGCTTGTGTCATCGCCATTATGCTAACCTTCAACACTTACTTCGTTAAAAGATCTAATAAGGCTCTTGAAAGTTGAATTCATAACACTTAAGGTGAGGAGTGACGCCAACAATTTCCCTTTTGATGTCAGTGGAGCTGGCAGGCATGTGTGATCAATGTACTGTAC
Source organism: Seriola lalandi dorsalis (assembly GCF_002814215.2). Lineage (NCBI taxonomy): Eukaryota > Metazoa > Chordata > Actinopteri > Carangiformes > Carangidae > Seriola > Seriola lalandi. The sequence goes on from NW_019444701.1 coordinate 286, forward strand.
CATTTCATTTACCAACTTCTGCCTACTTGAAATGCCAAAACAGTGCTACTGAAACCAACTGCTAAACTTAACCCATTTTTTTCTACTGGGAGAGCAGAGTTTTGATTTACACCAGCTGTAAAGTCTGTAATAGTCGAGAGATTATCTAATCTTTCATGGAAACTATGTCTGGAAAAAATTTTTTTTTTTTACGATAAACTTTTGTATTTGGAAACAGAATTATTTATCAAATAGTAGCGTCATGACCACCAATGAATTAAAAGTTTTCTCAGGTCCATCTTTCCAGTCTGACTCACTTTGCAGTTGCTCATCTCTTTCCTTCATCCTGCAGTTTCTACCAGTGCAATAATGTGCAATTGTTACCCAATGGGCACAACATCTCCATGTACTTTGTTTGAAACTTCTCTAGACTTTCTCTTTTTTAAACTTGGAGTGTTACTCTCTCATAGCATCTAAACTGAAATGGATGCTATAACAGAGTAATAATCAGAAAACCACAATTATACAAAGGTGAAGTAAAATGTATAATTTTGAAAAGTGACTTTATTTTAGGTTTTGACAAACAACTCCCAACACAGCGAGTGAACAGTGTGCTTGAGAACTCACTGCGCTCATCAGGGAGTCGAGAACACTGACAGCGAAGGCGGTGCCGCAGGCGAACGGCTGAGTGAGGTACAGCTCTGTGTCTGGGTCATCATCATCATCTTGGTCCAGGAACTGAACGTTTGAGTCATTCACTGAGAGAGGGGAAACACATCTGAGTTAGAGAAAGGCACCGTGAAGAGGAATGAGTCAAACACACACACAGACACCAACACACCTGAGACTTCAGGGATTTTTTTTTTCTTGTTTATTTATTTTGCATATGAAAAGATGTGGCTTCATCATCGTAATCTCACAAAAAACTCTCAGGTATATCGGTATTGATTCAGGGTTTGAGCTTGCAATATAATGTAACATTAGATGCACATTATATTTTGCTGCTACCCTGAAGGAACTTTATTTCTTATCCAAACAATTGACATGATTTTGACTGACCCCATGATACTGTTGACTGATTTACCTCTCTGTCAGATTAAACATAAACTAAATATGTTATCTGTAATTTGTTGTTTTTCTGTCCATGTACTGAATAATTGTTTGGAAGGTAAAAAAAAGTATTTATCTAATATATATTTATATAATAATATTTACAGTATTTGTAATATTAAATTCACTGTATATCACATGCAGGGTGCATTTCATACATTTAGACAAACCACAATTTCAGGAGAAAATATTTAATTGTATTATGCACACACAGTGATAACCATTGTAGAAGTCTCCAATCTTGAATTGGTCATACATCTGTTCTACATTAGTACCTCTGTATGTTGATCTGTTTTTAAATTACTGCAGTACAAAACTACATATATATTGCATATAATGTAGCACACACAAAGAGACAAATTCTCAATCAAGAGAAAATGACCTTTCTGTGGACTGTGTAGCTTGAGTAAAGGATAAAATATGAATATTTTATCAGAAAAAAACACCACATAGCATAGTTTTTTTTAATGTATTTGTTATATATTGTAAAAAGTGAGACTTCAACAATGACTACTATGTCACATGAAAAAAACATGCACTTATAAAGACATGCTTGTCTTTCAGTTTTACTTGATGAATGTGTTTATCACATCTCATCTCAAATATTTACCTGTACCCTGAAAGAATTAAAGCCAGGTAACAATACACTTTTTAATCTTATGAATAATAATGAATCAGATCTACTAAATGAACTAAATGGCATGAACCCAAAAATGAGATAACAAGGATATTTTTTGTATTTTTCATGTGTGTCTTTTTCCTTAGACTGTATTTCTAGCAGCTGTGGGCACTGAAGGGTCTATAAACCAGCGTTACTTAAAAAAAATGAGCATCAGGCAAGTTTTTGTTTGACTCCACCGCTATCTGAGCTTCAGAGATATGGTCTGGAGGAGAAAAAAAGAAACTTGAAAATGAATTTAAAAAATAAATAAACAGCTTAAAAGATTGTTTGATCTTAAGTTTTTTGTTTTTGAAATCTGATTTCTTCCCAGGCTTCCTGTGCGCTGTGGAACAAAAATGTCAGTCAAGGAGACAAGGGGCTGATGCAAACGGGCCTGGGCCAAAAGAGTGAATTGGAGGGGGTGTGGGGGTGGATACGTATGTGTGTGTGTGAGTGTGTGTGTGTTTGGAGGAGGAGGGAAGGGGTGGTG
>NW_019444702.1:0-2792 GCF_002814215.2 Seriola lalandi dorsalis
CCTGGAGCAGCTTAATCAATACCATCTTCTATTATTTGATTTGTTACAGTATATGAATAAGCTGTCAAATTAACTTTACTGAATTGCTCTCAATAAGTATATTCTGTGTAAATATCCAACACAAATTGCACCATCTGTTCTTTAATTTTTTCTTCGAAAGATGACACATTTCATGGTGAGCTGAAGTTTGGGGGTTTAGTTATTATTCACCGACACCTCTGTCTGAGCAGCAGACGTGACTGTAACTGCTCTGCACCTATTTCATTTTCTATTGAGTTAATAGTGAAATTAGATTTCCTGCTCCATGTCATTTTCCTGCAATCTTCTCTGTCTGACTTACAGTCCTCTTTTCTCACTCTCCATTTCCTGTTTTTTGTTAAATCTTTATGCCATTCTCTCCCGTCTCTGATCACTGCCCCCTCCTCCTTATGCATCACACTTTGTTTTTAACTATACCCGTATGATATATTCCCACATCTCCTATGTTTTTTGATGCAGTCCTCTCCATGGGCACCAAATTGGCCTCCTCAGCTGTGAACTCAATCAAGCAGCTCAGTAGGAGGGTGAAAGGAAAAGGAAAAAGGCCGCCGGGAGAGCTGGTTTTCTCAGTAATCAGTAGCGTAATTCTTTGTCTCCTAGTCGACCATCTTCAAGCACAGGCGGAAACATGACTATGGAGCCGAGTCTTCTTTCTAAGAATCAAGATAGACGATTGATTGAATGTGCCAGTCGAGAGGGAAGACTGTCACGAACAGTACGGGCCTAACGTAGACCAACGCAAGTTTTCGCAGGTGCTTCTCAAGGGTGCTGTCATGTCATTTATTCAGTTATTGCTCTGTGACATATAGCCAAGGTTACACAGCACACCAAGCGAATGATCGTACTGTTGCCTTTTCCTATTCGTTGCTTTATTCATGTGTCCTGAGAGCCACATGTGTGCAGTCAATGGCCTCAATATCAGCTGGTAAGCGCCACTATTGAATCAGTCCCTGATTGTGCTGTTGAATGACACCTTCTATCTGAATATATTTTCTTTTCTGTTACAGGCTGTGGGAGACAGAAATCTGAAATACTCCCACAACACTTCCCTTGTTCGGCTGACACAGCACCTATCACCATGATGGGAAGGGCGCCTGCTACCTGAAGGAACACAGGCAGCATGTCGGCTGTGAGATCTGCCGCTGCACATTAGTGACAGCTTTGTGATGGGAGACACCAGGTGTCTATAAACTCAGCACGCTGAAATGAAATGAGTGCTGGGTTCTGTCTATGTGTCCTGTTAGTTCCGAGTCCTTAAAAAACTCTCGTATATATCTGGTCTCAACTTGTTTGAGACTTTGTGATTCAAAAACTATTATACTTCAACACATAACAGGATTTATGTTGTACATTACGAAACGCATCACAAGGATTTGGATGTGCTTGTCATATGAACCGATTGTGAGAGTCGTGTCATAATCAGAGGGCGGACACGCTTTAATGATAATATTCTCCACAGAAATGCTTGAAGGAAGCTGTGCATTGCTATAGGGCTGCAACTAATAATGATTCTTTTCCATTTTTCTGTTATCTGCCATTTATTCTTTTTTAATCGACTAATTGTTTGGTCTATAAAATATCAGAAAACAGTGAAAAAGTCCATCAAAATCTGTCCAAGTCATGTGAAGTTGGTTTTTTTTCTGACCAACAGTCCCAAACTCAAAGATATTGAATCTACCATGATATGAAACAAGAACAAGCAGAATATCCTCACATTTGAGTAGGTGGAACCATCAAACGTTCTGCATTTTTGCATGGAAAATGACTCATGAATTGATCATTCGACTAATCTTTCAACTCTACCATGTTATATTGTACCTGAAAACTGGAAAATAATAGTGAAAAGCCCTTAAAAGTAAGATATACTGTAAGAATGTAGAACCACTGAATATCTTTCAAAAGCCTTACAGCATTAATTGTAATGTAGTAATTATTAATTGAAGAACTACTATTTAGAGTCTTTGATGACTGACTGTTTCCGTACAGCTAAGTACTGAGTGCTTTTAGCCATTGTCAGTATGAGACAGAGAACATGCTCTAAAATACAGGATGGACTCTGCATCTCTGAAGAGAAATCTCATCATCACCCTGTCTGACACATGCTGAGTTATTAATGATTCAGCAAGCTGTGAAACACAGTTATGCTGCAGTGTGGTGTACACTGTGGTAATACAATTTGCATTTCAAAAATAAGCAGATTAACGCTTTTACTCATAATACCCTCTCTTTTCCCTCTTGTTTTATTTCCAGTTTTTCTCCCCATGTAAGTGCATCTGCTCTTCGCTTGCTAAACACCTCGGGGTGGCTGGCTAAACTTCAGAGCTGAGTTCACCTTCGGGCTCCGTGATACCATTTTTAGTCAGGTTTGTAGCTCACCATACAAGGTGCATTCTAAAGCAGAAGCATGGGAAAGAGGTCAAGTCAGGAATGTTGAATATCTTGACTCCTTTTATGCATTTTGAGGAGAATTAAAGACTAACTTAGCAATTAGAAAACAAGAATCTTAAAACACCAGAGGAGGGGGAAGAGTGTGACTCACCCCGATACAGGGACAGCCAAGTGTTAAGTGTGCTCATTAAAAATTGACTACACGGTCGACTACAATACAGAAGTTAACCAAATAGCTCCTTTTCCTTTAATTCTATATAGGACAAGTGGTGATATCTCATATTTTATCAAAGAGGTTAATGAGTCACCCTCTGCGACACAGACCTGTGTTTTTATCCATCTCTTGTGAGCCCCTTTTTTTTTTT
>NW_019444703.1:0-2601 GCF_002814215.2 Seriola lalandi dorsalis
TCCCAGTCTGCCTCCAGCCAGGGTGTGGTCGTACACCGCCCCCGAGTCGGACAAAATGTCCCTGCCCTCATACACCACCACCCTGCGAAAAGGAACACAGCAATACAATACTAATCAATGGAAGCCATTTATATTTGTCTATAGATACAGTCCAGCTATAACTTCATTCATTCATTCAAATGCTGTACCTCCAGTCTGAGGTATTCCACTCCACTACATTTACCCAACAACTACAGAAAACAGCTGAATCACTGTCACCTGAGGCAGCTGCAACATTAAAATGCATTGTGGGTATCTGTGTTCTTGTTTGCCAGAAATACTTATTTTTACTGAAGTAACATTTTGAATGGACTTTTACTCCTTATGTATATTATACAAAGTGGTATTGCTACTTTTGCTCAAAAAAAGGTATCTGAGTCCTTCTTTCATCACTAATGGCAATGAGCACTGCAATTCTGTGTGCGTTCTTTCCAGTTCCCATTCTTAACGCGTATTCCAGGGGATGATATTGAGGACATGACGTCAAATGGGGAGATATTTAAAGCAGTTACAATGGAACTTTGTAACAGCCATAAAAAAAATGAAAAAAAAATCAATGTGTGTCCGTCCTTCACAATCAAAGAGCAGGGGCTTCTTTTCAGGCTCACATTCAATAAGTGTGCAGCTGTACAGTCATCCTACACAACAATCGTTCTGTACCCACAGTGCAGCATAGCCAATGCTTCAAAGATAGCCTTCTATAAAACTATTTAAACAACTGGGCTACGCTCATAACAGCCTTGTTCTCATTCACCTCTCTTTTTCTCGGCTTGAAAACATCGCTTTAGTACTGATGTGATTCTCTCCATCTGCACATAAACACAAAAGCACAAGCACAAAGCACAGAAAAAACTCATTGCCTGGAGGTTTTTTTTTTTTTTTCGTTTTTTTTTTTTGAAATTCCATTAGTGAGAAGTACTAAGTAGAAGTAGATGTGGCAGGTTGAGGAGAACTGGGTACAACAAAGAAAGTGAATTACACTGTTATCATAAAATAACTCGTGGAGATTGATGATATCCTCGAGTGTAAGAACATCTGAGAGTGAATTATTCCTTCAAGGGCGACTCTGAATGTGATTTCCACAGATTTAAGAAGTTATTCAGCAGATTGTTGTTCCACTAAAACCTACATGAACTGAGCTGATACTGACTGAGTCCAAAATGTGCGATTTAAAGGAACATACCAGTGTTTTTTGCATATTTTTGCCCATTTTGCAAAAATTGAAATCTGTTTTACAGGGATGCTAGTGGTTTTTAGGTGTGCTTTAGTGTTTGAGAGTTTTGAATTTTCAGCTATTTGCTTTCATTCACTTCATTAGATTATGAAAATCCACTCGCAGACATTTGCAGTGGTTGGTCCGCACAAAGCAGCTTGCCTGTTTGTAGTGTTATTGAAGTAATATAATTTCACGTTAGTGGTTGCGAAGACAGATTGATCTGACTATGTTTTTTCACAAAAATAGATACAGACATGATTCTCACTCATCTCAAGTAAATATTAAATTCCTACAAGATGATTTTAATAGAACACAGAAATGGATGGGAAATAGTGTCTGCTTGAGTGTCTGCTATTTGTCACATGTAGTAAATTGGCTAAAACATTGGCATGGTCCTTTAAAGGCCAAGCCAATAATATCAAATACTTTAACTGTAAATTGAAAGTTAAAAGGTTACTGCTAATGTGGAGGTATTTCCACTAGGAAAGATCTGTTGGTCCCCGGAGGAAGCCCACAAGAGTTCAACAGCTCGAATGTTGGTCGAATTCCACGATCGTAATCCAGCTGTGGTTTATGACAAGCTCAGGCTCCAAAGAGGAAAACTAATCGAGCAACGAACAGTTCATACATGTACAGATTCACATATCAGCTGACTTGTTTATGACCATCCTTGTAGAAATAACCGTGACTATATTTAAGAGAGCAATATCTCCAGTTAAAAGAGAGAAAACACAGATGGAAAGAGCAATTTCCTCACATAAGCTGGATATTCTGGATTCTGTCTCATTCAGGACTCTTGCTGATCATCCAGTGATAAAAATGACACCTTATATGATGAAGCTATTTTATGTGATGACTGTGTTTGTACCTGATAAACCCAGTTTTGGGTCTGTGGATAAGGTGCATGCGGTAGGCGGTGAAGTCCTTCCAGCCAATTTTATTGGGGTCATGCCACAAAGTTCTGACCTGAAATAGACACATGAAAAAGTCAGTAGGGACAAGAATATTATACTTTAGTATCTGATGTATACTGTATCAGTCTAACACAGAAGAGTCTGTCCAAGGTCATTCTTAGAGAAGGTTTGTCTGTTCAAAAAAGAACTTTAGTGTTTTATGACAAGCAGAATATACTGTGAAAAGACTGGTTCGTGCCTGGTTTCTGGTATTTCCGGTGTGCCAGAGGGCGTTTCGTAGATACTGCCCTGGTCCTGTGGTGGAGTTGACCAGTTTGATGGAGACTCCCGCTGTGCCAAAAGCTTTGGATGGCCTTTTCTCCCAGTAAGCCTGAGACACCTGAGAGAAAGAACATGGAGGATGAAAGAGTGTGAAGGTTGAGTTGACGTATG
>NW_019444704.1:0-1892 GCF_002814215.2 Seriola lalandi dorsalis
AGAATATAGTAAATCATCAGTAACTGTAAAACATCATTATTCAGTCACTGGTGATATATAATATTGATGTAGCAGAGAAAGGATTCAAGAAAAGAAAAAGTACATCATATGGATAAGTATATGGATATGGATGTGGAAAGAAAATCCCATTTATTGCAACTGAATACACCTCAAGGACACAGACCAGGCAAAAGACCAGCACATTATAAATTATTCTATCAACTGAGAGAGATTCACTATTAGTTTAATGTTACATAACTGCAATTAATAACCCAGCTAAAAGCCATCGTCTAAATCTAAGTAATCCTAAGAAAACACACACAAACCTTTCCTTAAAGAGCGATGTCAACTCACCCATCACATCTTCATGCGTCACAGCCCCGTGACTGTACAATTCTTCAGCCTTGCCTCATCTTTGATCCACTGATCCACCAGCAGGATTTATAATCTCTACTTTGAAGTTGCATCTTCACAACTGCTCCCCCAGTCTGACCCGGGATGGTTCAAATTATCAGGCCTGCACGACATCCAGCACCAAGAGCTAAAGCTTCCCACAGTCTGTCTTTCAGCTCCGAACAGTGCCTTGACAAATATAGCTAGGCCCTTTTTCTTGAGAGTAAGGAGAGGAAGCTTTAAAATACCACTCCCCAAATTCCTCCTAGTTCCTTCCCTTGACTCCCAGCTGGCCGAGTTCAGGCACCACCTGTCTGTCTGTCTGCGGGGAGATGAAGGGGGAGGGGGGGGAGTGACGGTGAGCTGGGTTGCCTGTCTCACATGAGCTAGCAGGCCTCAGAGGCAGCTGTCCCTTTCTGCGAGCTCTAACAATGGCATTCCAGCTCTACTCACAGCTCACCACCCCACATCTTTTCCTCCCTTCAGCTCTCTTCCTCCTTTCTCTCGTCTCTCTCTCAGTCACATAAATGCACTCATAGTTAGCAGGCCTGATCTCAGTCCCAGACATCTTGCAGATGGGGATTTTCTTAGGCACGCTGGCCCCATTGTTGCTACTTGCCAAGTGATTACAAGGCCTACTGACTAAGGAGCTCTGCCGAGCCCTTTCACTGTCCACACAACCAACCTTTTCCCCACCCTCTCTGCCTTCCCCCCCCTCCCCTTGTCTCCCCTCAAAAGCCCTCCCCTATCTGGGCTGCCTTCCCTTCACATGGACACTGAATTACAGCAGCTGAACGGTGACATCAGGAGGAAGCTTGAGGAGCCAAAGCCCTCAGGCTCCTCCCATCTCGGCTGGCTTCCCCCCCTATGCTTCCCTTCCTCCCTGCCTGTCCGCTCCCTCAGCAGCCCTCCTCAGCTAAGTTCCTCCCACTCGCCTCACCACAGAAAGAGGATCTTTCTTTAAAAGCAGTCACCCTTGGTAGCTGTGCATGTGCTCGAAAATGAGACATATTATATGAGCAAAAAGAACAAATATAAACAGAAATAACTGCAGATGGTTTAAATATGAAACTTTACAAGCCTTTGTGGCAAAGCTCTAAGGGGCTTAGTTATTCCCAGATTTACATGCAGCAAAACCTTCCTAAGACTGATAAATCTAAAAATAACAGAAGTATTAGAGTGACAGTAGAGTACAGACTGCAGATTTAGGTGTAGACTTCACTGAATGAGGCAGCATGTGACCAGATATCCTCTTCAAGGCTTTGTCACTGGAACTGTACGATCAGCACTTCATACGGATGAGGTCAATCATCCAAGTCAGCGTGCAACAGTGATTTTTCTCTCCGCACTGTATCTGTCACAGTGCAACATGATGCCTGCAGGAAATCCACACAATGTGAATGTTTGTAAATTCGGCTGCAAAGCACCTGCCACTCTCACCTTGCATTACAGTTAAGTGGCTTAACGTCCTCCTGCAGGGTCAGACCCCGTCTGCCATC
>NW_019444705.1:0-2518 GCF_002814215.2 Seriola lalandi dorsalis
GAGGTTTAGACGAGCCAAGTGCCGCAAATGGGGGAGGTGAGGAAGCTGCAGAAGAAGTTGAGACAGATTGAGAATCTGGAAATAAAAATTAGTCTCACCCCAGAGGAGAGATTCAAGGTACAGAAACACTTCATCTGCCTTTTTATTTTTCATGTGATCTGTGTGAATTTGGCAAATCCTGAATAGATTTCCCTCAGGTGTAACAACAGGTTATGAATGACTGCACCTCAGACTTCACCACAGCACAGACTTAGTCTAAATAATAAAAAAAAAGATATTAAATATCCATCTTCTGCATGTTTGTAGAGTTGAGATTCATATTCAAACAGCAAACAGTTCATAAAGTATTACATATTGTTTACACATGTTTAAAGATGATGTTTTAATGATACTGATATATTCTGAGGAAAGTTATAAAATCAAGCCTCTTGAAACTTGCTATAACAGTGTTGGTAAAATAAATAAGTAAACGATTAACTTAATAATGATTGAATCAATGATTTGACAGCTTCTGCCTCAGGAATTCAGAAGCTCAGACTCAAGTGCATCAGAAAAAAAATAAAATAATCATCAAGAACTTGAGGAAGTCCTCAGTTTGTTAAAGGCAGTATGTGGATGTTATAAATTATGGCCATGACCTACAGCAGTGTTTTCCTTTCTGTACCGACCTTACATCCCTAATTGGAGACAAGAAAATAAATGCACACTGTAGTGTCCCACGCATTTACAGCTCAACATCATCTGGTGCTGATGGTGAGAGGTACTGGTGTAGTGCTTAGAATGACCTTGAATACGTTTGTGAATTTCCTGTCTGAACAAAGTATCATGAAATTAAACCAGAAAATGGTTTAAAAACAAAAACAATTTCGCTATAAAAATCATAAATGCACTATTAAAAATAGAGAGATTTTACATGCTGCGATTTTCAGCAATTGCTCTCGACTACAGTGCTCCAAAAACTCCTCTGATGGAGCTTTCAAGAAGAAATACTCAACTCCCGCCATAAAGAGCACAAAACACACTAGACACATCAAAGCTAACTATTTTGCACAAAATTACACACTAACACAGGAGTGCACAGACAGCCAAATGCATCTAAACACAAACGGCACCCTTCCCTCTCACTGCCCAATCAAAACTAGCTAACCTCCTCCCTAGTCTTCAGGTAACCACTTGCGGTGGGTACTTATGCACTTACAGCCCGATGGGACGACCAGACAAGAGAACCGGTGACCGTCTGATCCACAGATGTGCCCCCGAGACAACCGCTCCAAGCACATTCACTACCAAACTATAAATCCCCCCCAAACAAATTTCTAAAGGGAACAGGCCCTACAATCTAACCAGGGAGTGAGCTCCGAATAGACAAAATCAGATGTGCAATGGACAGCCTGTACTTACATGTGCCCAAAAAACCCAGAGTACCTACAACCTGGCAGAAAACTCCTCAACACACAAATCACTGCATCATGCAACTTACCAGTCTACTACAAACTCTGGACATGTGCTACCGACACACCAGAGACAAGTTCCACTGATTACACACCAAGGCAACTCCACCTGCACTGAGAAGAGAAAGTGGAAAAATACACTACTCCTACCAAAAGCCGGCAAACAAACAAACAAACAAACAAAAAAGATTGTACTAGCCCCCATTTGTTACAGCCCAGCTCTTAGACTGCACAAAAAGATGGGAGACACACAGGTATACTAAATAACAAACTAATTTATTTTCAGCAAAATGATCAAAATAAGCACAAAAAGTAGATGGGAGGAATCTGTAAGGTCAGTCATGTAGGAAGTGGGTGAGTGCCAAAGAAACCCCCTCGCTACAGAGGTGTGTTGTGAGGAGAGCTGCCCGCATCTGACTGCTGCTGCTCCGCTTATATGCCACACTGGGCCCAGGTGTGTCCCATGATGCTGATTAAGGCCTTCAATTGGTCTGCAGCCCTGAATACAAGTGCAGCCACAGCAGGAAACCAAGCAGACCACATTTGCATTTCCACAAAGTTAGGAGACTCACAAATAGTGGTGGAACATACTTTAACTAAGTACATTTACTGTCAAGTTCGGTACTGTAGTACAGTTTTATGGTACTTAAAGTTAACTTGAGTATTTCTATTTTCTGATATTTTTTGTTGAGGGAAACACTGCACTTAGTTCTTTACTACATTTACCTGACATAGTTACTTGTATCGTTTCAGATTAAGATTTTAAATACAAAACGAGTTCATAAATAATAATCTGAAATGCATTAATGTAGATTAAATTCATTAATCGAGCCAGCAGTATAGGAAGTAGCTATAATTAGCTCAGACCAAAGGAAAATGGCGCTGACACAGGTGCATGCATCAATAATGATAATTCAATAATATAATAACACATGGACAGGGGTTAACGGAGTACTTTTACTTATGGTACTTTTCCTTAAAACACATTTCCTGACAATACTTCTATAAAATACTTTTCTCCAGGACTCCCTTTGAGGTCTTGCTACTTTCACTTACTACTTACTTGC
>NW_019444706.1:0-2752 GCF_002814215.2 Seriola lalandi dorsalis
GGTTGGCTATCTGGAGCGGGGAAGTAGCAATGGACTGTTATGTCAACCAATCCTCATTTAGAGGGCACATTGAATTCAAGAGATCCGGTTTCATTTGGGAAGTAAGACCTGATCCTGCAGCGGGTAGTGGTGGATGGATCAGAGAGGGATACGCCAGAGAGGCAAAGTTGAAAACTGAAGCATATTCAATCCAACGACCTCTCATGCGTCTAAATTCTTTTATATATTCTAACAATAGTGTAACCAGGAAAGGATTCTAGACACATCAATCAGATCGTGTGAATAAGACCTTGTAGCTCAAACTTGAATGACCTCATTCAAAAACATGACAAAAACATTGTGACCCAATCAAAACCCACTGGAGACCTGACAAATGTGTGGTCAGATGCTCAAAATGAGGTTGGTCTTCTTAGTTTTTGAAAAGTTGACATTTTATAGATACAAAATGTCAGCAAATCACATTTAGTTACACATGCACGCACGCACGCACGCACACACGCACACACACAGACAATGCCCGAGCTGCCATGTACAACTACAGTAATCGCTTGTTAGGCACTGAGAATCTACACTGGGGGAATGGTTTAGCGCTTTCCTTAATGAAATCTTAATGGACGTAGTTGTGAAAGGCCAGAGTATTACTCATTCATGGTTGCCATTAAGCTTATTGCAGCTGGTGACAGGATTCAAACCTGGCAACCTTCATAGTCACAGTCTCATTTATAATCTTTAAGCTACCACACTGGAGAGTTAAAGCAGGTATTTACCTACTCTACATGTTCTAAGTAACTGCTCTATATCTATTAAAAGGATTTTTTTTAAAAAACAGACATTAAGTTTATCCCTTAAGTTTGCAGCACACATCATCTTCTATCTTGCTGCAGCCTCCCTATCATGTGTTTTGTAACAGCATCAATTATTAATGCGTTCTCCTGCATACATTTCCACTCATGGACAGAGGTGTATATTCACAGAATGGAGCCCTGAGGTTATTTTCAGTCCATTGTGATAAGCGTCTGTCTCGACTGAAATTGATTTGTTCACAGCAGCATTCGTTTAAAATGAAGTTAATAAGTTGATTGATGTTACGGCCGAAGCAAAGACCTCTGCCCAATATACAATCGCTGGTTAATCCAACCTCCCCTGTTTGTCTCAGCTTTCTTTACCCACCCAACAATCTCTCCTCATCATTTACACCTCTTCATGTATCCCCTTACCTCACCCTCTTGTCATCCTCAAACCCCCCCTCTGTCCTTCCCACCCTTAATTCAGTCCTATGAATACCCTTTTCAGCTTTACTTCATTCTGTTACTGTCCGGCAGGTGTATATTATTAATAACCGATTTCCTTGTGCTGTGTTGCATTGCATTTGTGACATTTGATCCTTTAGTCATTTTAAGTCTGAATAAAGAACACAATGCACTTTCAGAGTTATAGATGTGCACTGAATTGCAGAGATAATTATTTAGATAGATATTGATAGATATAGATATAGATATATATATTAGATATTATTTATGTAAACCTGCATTAAATAATGTTTTGGCCACTTGGGGCAGCACAAAAATCCGTAAGCCTGCAGTAAACACAACACTGACATACTGACACCTTATAAAGTTGATATGGGAAACATAACCCTAACAGTTATAACACATGCAGCAGACTTGATGTTAGCAACATTAGCATTCATTTGCCGTCAAGCTGAGCTGGTGAATGCAAGTCCAATATTGACTCCCATGTCCCCCCCCATTTAGGTCTCAACCAACTCCTGAGGGAAACACATGGCTCTCAAACCACTGAATAGGAGTGTTCACCAGCAATTTACTAATTTTGTCTGTCTGCAGTTCAGTGCTGGGCAGGCAGTGTACAGGGTTTTTAATCAGAGCTCTTTCACTGAAAACAGCTGCCTGCTGCTGCTGGAAACAACACTGATGAGATCTGAGAGAGGGAACTAAAACCGTAAATTCTTGGGCCATAATCTCCAAAACAATAGGGTGAAAGACACTAAAACGCTTTGCAGACCTGCTGTCGACTGCGGGGCAATAACGTTCAGTGGGTTTGTGAATATGACCGCCTCATTTGACCTTTAATTTCATCTACCGTTATTGTAAAAATATTGATTTGTGCAGCTTTAACAGCTCTAAATTTATCAGTGGGGTTGTCATTGTGTGTCTGCACTACATTGAAAATGACTCCATCATTTAATTCATATCAGCCAGAAAAGCACTGTACATGAAGGGTACCTCTCTGCCAAGACCACATGGTGTTCTGACTTTGTATAGTGACAAAGGATACATGCCACATATTTTTCATTAAACTAAAGTTAGTGGTTTAATGAGAAAATTATGAAACTGTTAAAAAAAAATGCAACATCCTGCAATGTTAACCCTGGATCTGCAACAAAAACATATTGCATGTTCCTTGGCTGATGTCCTACTGTAACTTTCCACCAAATGTTATTAAAACATATTTATTATTTGAGATAACCTCGCAAACTAACAGACAAACATGCAGAGAAAACATAAACTCCTTTGCAGTGGTAGTAACGTCAAGAACAGCAAACCTTGTGCTAAAGCTGCAGTGCACTTTAGATGAGCATTCAATAACACGAAGGCAACCAAATGTGACCAAAAGTCGATGTTCGAATTGTCTTTAAAGATAATGTTCAATAAAAGGGAAACAATGGGGACCTCTCCCTCAGCGAAAACGTCAACTGAAAGAAAATGTAGACAATGTCGAGAGAAGCAAAGAC
>NW_019444707.1:0-2515 GCF_002814215.2 Seriola lalandi dorsalis
GCGAACGGCGACACTAATTCTGCCATTCGTCTCTTGAATTCTTTCTTGCAGGGGGGAGAAAAGCATCTGATTCAGCATGTGGACCATGTGACACTAATACTCTCCTTAAAACCAACACATACTAAATTCTTTTAGTCAGGCTGTCTGCTACTGAGCTTAGCCCTCAGACTGCAGCAGGGGAAACAATGATCATAATAATTCAGTGGATCATATAAGTTTCGACATGCTTAACTTCACGCCTCTGCCCATCATCGCACATCCTAACTGTGTAACAGCTGCGCTACACAATAGAGTTCAACACAGAACAACTATCTTGCTTCACACGTCAGGAATTTTGAACAGCTGTATGTCTTGCAGTTTGACAAGATGCAAATATACAAATGGATTTCCCATTAAACGAGTCGGCCATATGAAAACAAACTGAAGTCAAGGATATAGACGGTTATAGAATCATGTTTTAATATCCCTGTTTCCCTGAAACATCTTAAACCTGCATTCATTGATTTTTTTTGGCCACATGTGAGCAACACAATAAGCTTTAAACACAACTCCCACCTAATATTACCTCAAAATGATGATGCGGCTAATATGCTAGCAAGCTAATTGCATATTTAGTGGACACAAAGCAACTTTAGCATTCATTTGGAGTCATGTTTCTGGCCACCTGACAAATACAAGTATAATCACTCTCCTTTTGGCTCTCCACCAACTGTTGGGAGAAAAATCTGATTCTTTTGCTCCACTATGTTCACTAGCTAGTCGCTAACTTAAGAATATTGATTACAGCAGCTTTAAGGTGAAGATGAGCTCGTTGTCTTTGTTCTGGAAGCCTAGTGGATTACATCATGTGACTAACAAAATGATTTTGATTAAGGACATGCACCATAAGCTGTTCATATCAGGGCACAACAAACCCAAATATACAAAAAGAAACACTTGAAACAGTCCTCTTTAATTCTGCTTCATCAGCACAAATGTATCACACACAGCCTACTCACATCCATCAAAAGTGCTTACAACAGGGGCAGCTCAACTTTTAGCCTTTCGCGTCACACCACAAGACCCACGTGTGCACACTAACACACATAATGTACATCTGTGCACGCACACACACACACACACACACACACCTCGAGGCCTCTCTCCAGATGTTTCTCCAGATGTCAATGGCTGCCACTTCCTGTTTTTCTGGCTACACAGTGCAGTAAGCTACTTCTCTCACATTCCCGCTTCACAGACTCTTGTCACTCTCCCACTACGAGGTCACGGAGCCACAGCTTGGACAACTGTAACAGCCAGCGTGCACCATCAACATTTTGACCATTTTGTTTACTCTCTCACATACTTGAACAGCATAAATACTAGACTGCACAAACACTGTCGGACAGCTGAGTGTTTCTCAAAGTTTCCAGTATCACTGTTTAGTCTTAATTAAGCCTGCTGGTGGCGGCACATCCTCCAGACATAGCGACTTGCAAAGACTGTGGACTCACAGTCCGTCCTCATAACCTAGCTGTGAGGCAGCATCATCAACTTGCACACATAGCAAGCACTCACAATATGCAACAGAAGTTAAGTTACAGGTTCCTGTATGAGATGCAAACAATGAGGAGTGACTACATCTGGTGGGAGGGACCTGTGATCGGACGTTATCTGGAAAAGAAAAAAGACGAATATCCTCATTAATCTGAAATATCTTCTTAGTAACAGATAAAATCAGCAGCCCACCCTCCGGTTCTTACACAGAGGTCACTGAGTCCAGGTCAGTCTGACCAAAACCCCCCTAAGCCAGTGGAGCATGTGCATGTGCCCACTTTGCCGCTGGGTTTCCTTCACAAGCCTTGCAAATCTGGCTCTCCCTCTTTTGGCAAAGAGACATGATGTTGTCACGAGTCCAAAAAAAAAAAGAGAGGAACAGCTTTATCATCATTATTCAACATGCTGAGTGAATGGGGCAGCCCTGTAGCATTTGTTACTCCAAACACTCCTTCCTGTTTACTACTGTATGAAAGATAATATCCAGGGAGGTATGAGTGTTTAGGCCAACCCAGGAAAACTACATTTTCATGTAGAACACTAATAAAACAGTTTAGAAGGACAAAATGCTGGAATTTAGACAGGGCAACCTGTTGGATAGTTGAGTTTCATCAGCTGTGGTGGAGATAAACCATTTGTAAGAACCAAGAACTTCGCTCTCTTAAAGAGCCATGGACCATTTATACACTCATTCCTGCTAGCAGAATAAAAAGGTTTGGTAGTTTTGCTTAAAAATATCACATAACGACTATTTGATTATCAAAATAGTTGCTGATTATTTTTCTGTTGAGGAACTAAACGATTGATTGACTAATCATTTCAGCCTCTAGTATAAAGCATGAAATGTGGCAATGAACAATTATTATTCGGATAATGCAATGGAATGTTTTTAAATAATCTACCAAATGGTGCCTATAATAAAAACCTGTGTTCAATAATTCATTTTCTCCAATAGGTCTTTTTTTTTTTTTTTTTTTTT
>NW_019444708.1:0-2513 GCF_002814215.2 Seriola lalandi dorsalis
GTCCTGCTGCTTCATGCATCTCAGTTGTAGTGCATCTGAATACGTTATAAGACACTTTTCTCCAAATGGAGTTGAACTGAGGCCAAAGTAAATGTTATGGAACAAAGCTCACTCCATTATAATTTCTTTCTGTGCTTAGTGATCTCAGATGTTTCTTGCCCAATGAACTTTCCTTTACTTGCAAAATGTGTTTGGAGGGTAGTGAGCTGCTGCCTGTTAGGTACTCATGCAGCCCAGTCTCCATAGGAATGGCATCCATATTGCCAATATGGGAAGCAGTGGTCCCTTTATTTAACAAGATATAAACTAGGATGTGCTTGTACCACATTAGGCTATCAGCCTTTTTATTGGCTAATGATTTTCCCAAGTTTTTAGTTGTGTAACTTTACCATAACTTAACAATTTAAGTTAACTTATAACCATAATTTATTTGACCAAACCTTAACCATGCCATTAGATATAAAAGGACAACACACGCAAGTGTTTTCTGATCCAACACCCCTATCAGCAGGACAACATCCTTCATCTATGCCTTCAGGTTTATGATGTCACAATGCTATGGTTAAAGGTCTCATATTGTAGAAAGTGAGATTTCTATGTTCGATTTAAGGCAGGTCTAGGTCAATCCTTAGAAAAATCTGTTATTGCAGCTGTGTGTGTGAACTGCAAACTTGCTGTACTCACAGCTGAGGTAGAATATCCACCGCCTGGAGTCAGAGCTCTGAAAATAGGATAAGCTGCTTGATGGCTTTGTCTCCATAGCAAAGCATATTTCCGTATTAATTTCCCCACATGCGCCACTGTCACGCCGCCACCAGTCTCTCGTTTGCAGTCCCAATCATTCCCATTCAAAACTCCACATGGTCTGGCCGTGGCAGGCACACAGCGCTGTACTGGCAGGCTCCGCCTTTCCTGCATTGGACCTGGATGCCGCAACACTGCAGATGATAACCTCCGCCAGATGATCCAGGGGTTTGCACAGGAACCAGGCCCATGGCTCTCGGGGAATAGCTCTAGTGAGTTTTAGCAAGTTACCGTAATAGTACAGTCACAAAGGAAAAAAGTCAAAAGACAGGCTCTGAGTGTCTCTTCTGATTGGCTGACTGATCGATTCTTGCCAGAGCTCCAGAGAGAAACATGAGAGAAGAGATGGAAAACTCAGGAAAAGTTGAAAATATGGGACCTTTTATATTTGGGCACAAAAAAAACTCCTTTAGGTCTCTGGAAAGATTTTGGGTTAGTATGTAGTTAAGATTAGGGGAAAATTGACTGTTTCTTGTGTTATGGTCCAATTTCCAATTCCAATTTCCTCCTCCCTGTGTGGTTGTCTCTCTATAACAGTCTCACCTGACCTTCTCCTTTGCTCCTGTCATAATTACATGATTTTGTTTCCTGCTACAGAATTTCTCCTGTCATAATTACGGTAGCAAAGGAGGAGGGCTTTGTCACTTGAACATAAACATATGTCATTTTGGGGCATAAGGCAACTTTTTCTTATGTTATGTGGCTCCTGTCTGATATGTAGTATTGCCTCCAATGGACTACTCAGTTTAACTTCAACAATGCTAGTATTCACAGGTGACGATGTGATGTGTTCAAGTGATGGGGAGTGTTTTTTCTGTTCACACAAATCTAAACACTGGCCTTTGTAACAGATCCAATATCCTAACTCTTTCCCAGAACCAAAAACTCAGCATGATAGCTCATGGTATGAACCAAAGGACTAAAAATAGAGGAGGTTATCTAAACAAAACAGACACTGACAACTGAACAGTACCCTCCAGCAATGACATTCTCAACATTTTCCGTAAAGGCACAAATGGTAAATGAATTGCATGACATGAACAATAATGTGCCCTCCCTTACATGTCAGGAGGTCAAACCTGCTGCATAAGTTATGATGGATTCCCAATTCCCATGAGGAGACATAATCAAGACAAAGCAACTAAATCGTTGCATCAAAATCCCCCCCCCCCTTTTCTGCACCTCTCTCCTTGACTCTTTTCTTCTTTCATCGCTCTCTCATTACTCGCATAATTCTGTTACCTAGCACCAAGATGAGACATCAATTCCTCTGCCACTGATAATTGCAAATTAGCTTTGAGTTAGCTCTTGAGGAGATGGGAGGAGACAGGAGTGGGAGGCGGAGAAGAGATAAGCTAATGAGTATGTATGAATTAGCCCTCACTCGCAGTGGGAGAGAAACAATGCTGAGAAATCTGAGACACTTTCGGTGACAAATTGGGCTGTTTTAATGTCATAAGGGACAATTTGCATCAGAGCAGTATGCTGCGTTAGCTTCGTTCCAGTGTGGTTGGGGTCTTGCAGAGCATGTTCCAGCAAGGGAGAAATTAACATGCCACTGAGCTTCAAACTGGCTTTTAAGGTCAGTTGACTGAAAAATAATGAGCAATAAGCTAAATATCGGGGAACTTACAACAGAGATATTATTGTTTTAAAAAATAAAAGCCAGACTCTAATCTTTTTCTATAGCTTTTTTTTTTTTTTTTTTT
>NW_019444709.1:0-6767 GCF_002814215.2 Seriola lalandi dorsalis
ACACGACAGTATTATTCGATGATTTATTCACACTAAGCGAAAGCTGTTCAGACTACACATGAAAATGAGCTGCTGTAAATGAACAAGGCCAGTGAGAAGGGATGAGGGTAAATATGTGTTGGTATTTATAGACAAATTGCTAATGGGAGCATGGGTTAGGGGTAGCAACTAATTGATATTGTTAAAAGTTAAGTAGTTGTATGGGGGGTGTGAAGGATGACGTTTCTGGGTTGTCAGTTTTTGAGTAAAAGACCTTTAAGTGGATCTTTCATTGCTATACCAGCACTTTTGATGAACGTGAAAAAGTGAAAAATGATTCTTTTCATGACTCTTCAAATTTTTTTGTATGATACATACACAGGGTTAAATGCTCTTAAAACAAAAGAATGTCAACAACAGCATAGGATTTGAGAAATGTATCTCAATTCTCACCAATTTTATACCGACGCTGACGATTTTGAGAATGTCTTTGCATAACAAGCAATTGTAAGAATATACCAGTCAGAAAGTCACTGTGTTTTCAAATGTTTAGGATTGTAGTTCACCTACGTCATTGAATGATTCTTCAGGGTCCTCCTAAAGGTCAATTCAGGTGCAAAAAATACAGTCTACAAGGATGCAACAGAATGAATGTTTACAAATGACAGCATAAAGTTACCGACTTCATCTTAAATTGATATTTCACCTTTGAATAGACAATGATTTCTAAATAATGAACTGGTATTGTAATGACCCCTCAATGTGTCCTGTGGACATCTGTGTCTCGCTATGCGCTGAATGTCAAAAACTGTAATGACTGCATTTTATACCAGTCATTCATGTGATTTTCTTTAATATAGAAGGGCCTCTTGTCTGACCACTATGTAGCAGCCATTTAATATGTAGCACTTGGTTGAGCCTCCCCTCAAGAAACATGGGTAATTTATTAGAAATTCAAACGTCCATGTTGATATTTAAATGCTGTTGTAGCAAATGTTTCCATGGTTTGTCAAGTTTCAGCACTAGAATTTAAATTTGTGGAGGTAAGCTATACAATTACCCCCCCGTGTGGATTTGCTCCAGAGACAAAGTTTACTGAATTTGTTCAGGCACTGATTGTATGTTTGAATGTAAATATATTTACGACATGAGCTGTGTCTTAGTGCAACCAAGAAAGTAATAGAAGCATGTTTTTTCTGTCTTTGCTGTTTCTCGCTCTCCCTTTCTCTTCTTTTACCTCTCTGCATTTGTGATGGTCAAAATGTAACTGTAGCGTACAGTAGGAGGCCTAGAGGACGAGGAATGAGATATTTCAACATGTAATGTATACACAGTATGTTGATGATTTATTTGTACTTTTTGGGGAGAACACAGTATTAAAAATGTTTAAGAAAAGTCGTGGGATTTATTGTATTGTATTATATTCAGGATTCACATTCACAATTGCTTCGATGCCTTACTATACTATGACTTTCTTAGGCCTCATTATACTATGACATTTTTATGTCTTTCTATACTATGAATTATTTCATTCCTTCCTATACTATAACGTTTCTATGCCTTACTATATTATGGCGTTTTAATGACTTACTACACTATGAGACTTTCATGCCTTACTATAGTTAGATGTTTGGGTTCGAACCCTGAGCCTGGGGCCCTTCTGTGTGGAGTTTGTATGTTCTCCCTGTGCTACACAGTGAGTACTCCCCGGCTTCCTCCCACAGTCCAAAGACATGCACATTAAGTTAATTGGCGACTCTAATGCCTTAATATACTACGCATTTTATTGTATTAAAATATGCTGATCAACATTACATAATAAAGTACAATATCATGATGAATGAGACAATTTTTATTATATAATCTTAATATGATACCAGTCTCATAACATAATTTGTGAAAGACATGTAAACTATGCTGACTGTTCTGTATATAATCTAAATCACATTGGTTAGCAGGCCTGTTCTGTTCACATCTTGACTGTATAAACACATCTGAAAAAATATCTTCCATTCAACAACGGCATTATCTTTCATCCTGACAGTTATTTTTTCACATAGCTGCAGAAATGTACCATAATCACATCAAACGGTGACTTCAGGGGACCAGCAAATTGAGACGTCACTGAGGAATCACTTCTTCATGAAGTGAGATATGACATCCATGGGCAGAGGGAAGATGATGGTGGAGTTCTTCTCTGCTGCGATGGTGTTGAGAGTTTGCAGGTAGCGAAGCTGCAGGGCTGACGGAGACTCTGCGATCACGAGGGACGCCTCCTTCAGGGCACGAGATGCGTTCATCTCACCTTCTGCTGCAATCACCTGCGCGTATAGCGAGAAAGAGAGATAAGGATTGTAAATCTAAGTATTAAGTAGTACGAGTGTGCACTTTCCTTGTTCTTCTGTTTCTTCGCAATACATGTACATGCTCGCGTAACACTGTACACTGCATGTACTGTATGTGTCATTTCACATGTCCTGACCTTGGCTCTGGCCTCTCGGGCAGCTTCTGCTTCAGCGGCCATAGCTCTCTGCAGCTGGACTGGCAGCTTCACATCTTTAATCTCCACACGTTCCACCTTGATGCCCCAGTCATCTGTGGCCTCATCCAGGCTAGACTGGAAAAGAGAGAAAGAGCTTACACCTGTATCTTACAGTGTAATGTGTTTTAATCATATAGCCTCTACGTTGGGCATTTGGGGGAAAATAGTGAAATTTTACTCATTAAGCTCTCAATTAGTCAAACCAACTAAATCTCTGTCCACATTTTTAAAAATACTTTACTCCCTCCTCCAACAAACAGTGCCTAAGATTAGGGCTTCATGCCAAAATGGAAATGTATCAAACTCTGCAGTTAATTATCTAAAAGGGAATTCTTTTGAAAAATCTATTGAACCCACATTACAATGTTTTTTATCAGCAGTGAATGCATTTTACCCAACATTGTCATATATTTTCCAGTCGTTCTCTGCTTCAAGTGTTAGAAATGCTCCAGTTTCAGCGGCTTTCTATCTTTAAACGGGCTTTGGATTCTGTACCTGCATCCCGTGAGCGATGCCCTCACGGTCAGACAAGAGCTCAGCCAGGTTCTTAGTGCCCAAAACATTTCTGAGGGTGGTTTGTGCCAGCAGGCGGGTGGAAAAGTCAGCATTAGACACGTTGGCCACAGAAGCGATGGGGTCACTGACCCGGAAGTACACCACTCCATCCACGCAGACTGTAACTGAGTCCTTGGTCAGGATCTAGGATAGAAAAACATGACAGTTTGTGTATGTGTGTTCACAGATTTTAACTGTCATTTTCATTAATGCAGCAAATGAGCATTTCCCCCTGACAGTTTTGTGCTGTTGTTTGCATCAGCCCTACCTCTTGTGGTGGGATGTCAAATGAAACTGTTCGCAGATCCACTTTCACAAAGGAATCAGTGCACGGCAGGACAAAGAAAATTCCTGTGGACAAAACAGGGAACAAATCATCAGTAACAGTTACTATTCTTCATCAGTCTGACGTTACTATTTACTGTAAATGACCAACTGTATCCCCCAATCCAGCATTTTTTGAACAGTTGGTCAAAAGGTATAGAAATTGTCAGGGTTTCTACCTGGTCCTTTTGCCTTCCTGTCTGTGATGCGGCCAAGCCTGAAGATGACAGCACGCTCGTACTCCTGAACAATCTGCAAGACAGACAGGAACGACCGCGACACAGGCTCAGTTCACATTCACGTTTAAATGGTGGTTTTCTGCCCTTCTGCCCATTGTGCTGATTTTTTGAGTTCACTCACCTTCAGACAAAACCAGATGGTGAAGGGGAAGAGGCAAATTGTGAAGATGGCAGAGAGGATGACGATGAACCAACCGACGCATCCCAAAGACCCTGTCCTCTCAGCTAGAGAGAGAGCAAGAGAGAGAGGTTTGAAATTACTTAGGATCCCTTTAGAAGTGGAGATGAGGTGAAACTAAGATACAAAGCAGAGCATACAAGCCGGTTTTGTGCCAACAAGAGTGATTAATATTGTCCTTGAAATCATAATAGAACATTATTTAGAACTGATTGGACTAATTAATTGTTATTGGATATATTAATGGATTGTACTTCAGTTTTCCAGCTGTGATCTAACAGTGATACCAGCAGGTTGCACACAGACAGAGCCTCACACAAACAGTACAAACAGTAATATGTTTACTCAGGAAAAATGATTCCTGGAGTAACACTCTGGTAATAAAGGAAAGTCTTAAAGTGAGGGAAAGGTCTGTGTGTCATACTCAATCATAGTTTCCAGCTCAAATAACTGCATGTCAATCTTAATCCGTGAGAGTTTTCCCGCATGACACAGTCCACTGACACAGTCACTGAGAACGACTGTGACACCGGTCATGACATTTCACAGTAACATTTGGTTTTATGACTGATACTTGAGCAGCCAGTAGTATTACACTGTTGAACGACAATAATGATAAGATAATAAAAGTTAATCACGTTTGCACTGCTGTGGTTCTCATTTCCTTTGTCCTGTTGTTATAAACATCATGATTATTTTGTTTTTTTTATAGGTCAAACCACAGATACCACGTTTCCTGTTGTTGAACTAAGTCAAAATTTCCAACCAAATTTCACCGTTACACTAAACTGTGAAGGAGCATTATTGCACATTGCAAAACTTTCTTTCACATGATCTATGACAGTTATTTGGAAAGTGTATGTGTATATTGGATAAGATCTTATGAAGGCTATTCTAATATAATCTTAGTTTACACAGTGATAACATTTTTTTATATCTGTGTTTTCTTTTACAATAGGTAAACAATAAAAAAAAAGTAGGAAACCTAGGTATTTGAAGAAATTTCAGTTGGGACAATTATACTCTTCATAACCTGTGCACTTCATGTTTTATTGATTTAACCAACAAAGACCTGATTGAAAGTGGGTGCATGTAAATGCTGTGTACACGGATATCTATGTAACATGATCCTGTCCAACAGGTTGGTGATAACAAAGAAGTGGAAAACAATTATGCTGAAAAAAACTCTGATATGAAAACAAGCCCTTATCAGCAATCATATTAAGGAACATTTACACACAAATTCAAATCCAGCTATGCAACATAACAGTTCTCCTTTTCCTTTTGACACCACAGAGCATTGATACAGACACACACGAATGAAGAGAGACACACACACACAAACACTGACAGTCACATGCTTTTGGGACTCTTTATCTCGGTGACATGTGATTTCTGTCTCTATGACAATGGAGTTATACTATGCCCCAGCCTCTGCGGCTGCTTTCCACCAGGTGAGCTGCCATAGTGCACACATAACACACTCCTCGCGTAACTGATCGCTTACTGGCAAGTTACATTCAACATGGAGCTGATTGTTCAAGGATCAGTAAACAACTCATTTGTTGATCTAAATTTTTAAAGTTTAAAGACTGGTGTCAGTAATATTTACTTTTTAACACAACCAGTTGTGTAAAATTAAAGCTCAGAAGAAAAGACAGTAAATTTCAGGAACTTACATATTAACTCATCTTTGCTTATTCCTCTTCTCTTTTGGCTTTCCATTTGGTCCTCCATTTCCATATGTTGCACAAAATTGAGAGGGGAAGTGTGTTGAGAGTTTGTTAAAGTGCATTTAGTCAGGAGGGAGTCACCCAGCCTTTTAAAGCTGCAATGCTGCAATATAGTGTTGCTCAGGGAAGGTGTAGGTGTGGCTCCAACTCTGAGTTGATCATCAACAAAGTGCAATCATCATGATGGTAACAGGTCACAGAAAGTCTCAGAGTTTGTAAAATTATGTAGGAAGTGAGTGTATACAATCATGGAAAAATACAAACAAATCCTGCTTAGTTGTTTATTAATTTAAGAAGCAACCTAAAATACTGTAATATATAGTATATGATGTATATGATATATTTATATATATATTATGATTTAATATGACAATATTAAATTCATATATTATCAAACCTGCTTTTCCCCTTGATTCACACACTGGCAGCTGTCACTAAAGAGATTACCTTAGGGGGGGTTCACACAGTGGGCCTTACCTTAAATATTACAACTATTATCACTTCCTGACATTTTTCTCTGGCGTAGAAATACAGAATTTGATGCTGTACTTTACTTTATTTTACTTCCTACTAGAATGTAGAACTAATTAAAACTTTTGTGTATATCTGACGATGAGCATGTTTGACACCGTTGGACTCTGTTTTATTCATTTGTTTGTTTGTTTTTGTTGTTGTTTTGCTTTTTTGAGAGAATCTACCATGGTAAAAAATATATATATATTTTATGGTGTCTGCTGAGATTTTATGTTGTACATTAAAATACAGTTTTAAAGAACTTCCTGTTCTTAGAAAAGGAAGGTATTTGCAATAGGAAAAAGAAGAAATGGTAGGGGGAAATAAATAGGTAGGCTTCAGAAAGACAATTATTTATTGAACAAAACTGAACAAAATGAACTGTACACTTAGGGAAAATGTTGTTACGCTCAGTTTTCCCATTAAATTGTTACATTTAAATATTTTAGTTTTCTTTACAATAAGTGGCAAGGCACATTGAGGTAATTACATAAATTAAGTTAAGTAATAAGTTTAAGCTTTTGATAAAATCCAAGTCTGCTGTTGAAGAAACTGACAAATTCTTACAAAAAGCAAATCTGTATGAAATCAGGTCAGGTTTGCCTTGAAATTACATTAATAGTATTTTAAGATTCTTAAAAAGCTGCAGAGACTTTTTTTCATGTGTATAATAATACAACATTCACTCTACTGCAGATGTTAAT
>NW_019444710.1:0-1831 GCF_002814215.2 Seriola lalandi dorsalis
CAGCCCGCAGGAGTTCACCGTTTTGTATAATCATCGTTGAGAAGACAAGTGGCTTGTTGCAAACAACGTTTTCATGGTGACATTTAATCCCAAACCTTCAAGAGCCAGAATAATCTTAAAAATCTCATGAGTCAGCAAAGAAAAACAGCGTGCAGTGATTCCTACTGGAAACTCAACAGCACAAACAATGCACCTCAGCCTGTCGCAATCCTCTGCAAAATAAGTTTCAGATGTGCAGAGGGTGAGCTGAGGAAACGGAGGCTCAGCTGAGCCAAGAGTCAACAGCTACTCCTGTTTTTTATGAGCTGTGGTTAAACCTAATTAACAATTCTGCTCATTTTTTCAGTGCAGTTTGGTGGAGCAGGATGAAACTGCACAGTACATGTGGGAGTTGTAGGAGAGACAAGCAGCTCAAATGTAGGACTAATTGTGTCACACTGTAAAAAATGTAATGAATATTTGCTGCTGAGTAATGATCTCTGCAGTGTGGAAGCAGAAGAAAACAGTGAGTGTCAGGGCTGAGAGTAGAGCAACTTTTCACTGGACACATACTGCAGGAGGATTTTACATGTTAATGAGAGGAAGGAACTTGCACAACCACATACTTCAGATTCAGCCTCAGGTCACAAACCTGCTTTGGCTCATCGACCATCTCTTGGTGCTCCTCTCTGCTCTCGCCTCCTGAGCTGGAGGCCGGCGGTTGATCCTCAGTCTGACTAGCGGCAGCTTGACTGAGGTCGACAGGGCTGGAGCTGCCCAGGGTGGGTTCAGCCGCTTCCTGAGAGTCAGAGGAATCTGAGCTGCAGCCTTCTGCTCGGTTAGTCGCCTTGGCAGATGCTTCAACAGGAGCTGACTGGAAAATATGTACAAGCAGAAACTTAGAAGCTGTGGCAGGGGCAGTTAGCCTGTTAGCCTTGTTAGCAGCTCTCTTTTCCCAGTGGTCAGAAAAAGTCTGATGGTTTCGGAAAGCTGAACTCAAGGGACATTAACGACCTTTTCTTGAAATGGGATTTAACATTTATTTTAAAAAACAAATGTAGGCAACAGGACTAAACAATCCTGGTATAATGAGGCACTCTGAGCTAAATGCTAATAGCAGGTATAATGTTGTGTCCCAGCTTTTCAGTCTGTAGTGCGGTCACACTGGAAATGGGACAAGATAAAGTATTGTCAAACCAGACACAATACTGAGCACAAACAATTGGTACTGCTCAAGATGTCGCTCCTTCATACATTGGTACCATACGCCAAAATGTAACCAGGATGTAGAAAGGGGGATGGTTTTTGTAGTGGGGATGAAATTTGTTGCGAAATAGAATGCAGTACAATTATTGTATTATCTCAATTATCTTGTTTTCATAATCGTTAGAAGCCAAAATTGTAATTAAAAATTAAATTAGATTTATAGCCCAGCCCTAGCAGTTGTTGAGACATTTCATTCAAAGCCACACATCTCAGCGTCATGGTGGCGCCAGAGGAGAAGTCAAGTCAAGGGGATCACACAGTCAGTAGGATTCATCCTCTGGGAACCTTGAATGTCTGGACATAATCTCATCAAATAGTTAATGAAATGTTTCAGCCTGGATCAAAGTGATGGACCGACCGACCGTCCATCCTTAGAGCCGTGACACAGACAAGATCACTCAACTGAAAATCCTGATGCTATAACTGGGAAATATATGCCAGTACCACAAAAAATTAATGACACATGATGTCAACTATGTTTGGCAGATTATATTGATCTTGGCCATGTTTAACTGACCAGATGGGGGTAGGACAACAAAAGAAAGTAAAACCAAAACTATGTCTGCTTTTAATTCAGTAGAAACAT
>NW_019444711.1:0-1869 GCF_002814215.2 Seriola lalandi dorsalis
CAGAGATGATGAAGGTGGAATTAAGAGAATGACGAATTAGCACACTTTCAAATGAGTGCTGCATTAAAGTTGGAGTGGACGGATGACTGTCTTGACACATAGTCCATAAATTCATAAACTACCTGTGATTCAGCTGCGATTCTGAAATTCTTGGATATAATTTAAAAACTAGAGGAGAACTAGAGGAGAAATTTTAAATTTATTTTACATTTGGGATTATTTTATATTTAGAATGAGTGAGAGACGACCCTTATCATTAGAGGAAAGACAGGCTCCTCTATATTTGTCACTTGGAGAGGCCATGACAAATTCCACAGATGACTGTATTCCCACAACATCTTGTGTCTCTTAGAGATACTGTACACCTTTCAGTCGCTGGGCTTGATGGCAGTGATCACTCTGCAGTTTTGTTAGAGGAGGCCAGAGATCGTCACCTCACTGGTCGAGAAAGGAACAGGCATAAACACACAGGTGAGACAAAAGCACAGCAGTAAAAACAACATGCTCTTGTCAGTGTGGAATGTATAGACACACAGCAGCATGAAGACGTGGAATGGTCACAGGTTGTGTTTGAGGGGCATGTGGATGGGCACCTCTTCTTTAACCTGTATCTAGAGGCCATGTAGGGGCGGTGCACACTTTGCTGCAACGGGATACTGACCTCAGTTCACACACTGAGTGTACTACTCAGCAGCAGGTGTTCATTTGTGTCTGCTTTGACTGCCATCTTGCTTGTTGACAGTGTTTGTGTGTTTAGAGGTGTATTTGTTCTGTGTATCTGTGGATTATGTGAATCAGGTCTCTATTTTCTCTATTTTTAAATCTCCTTCAGATGCATTTTGTCCTTCTGTCTATGCGCATACATGTATACGTGAAAGCTTGTGTGTACCTTTGCATTGTGGGAGCAATTACATTAGCTTGTATACTTGTATGTGCCTGTCATCACAAGTGGAAGATCGCAAGTCGCAACAGGTGTGGCAGTTCTTTAACATAGTCGTAACCTGAGCTTCAGTGGCTCCATCATTAGAATGAGAAAATGTGAGGACAGCCGTAGAAAATGCAGAGTGATGCCTTTAGTGACCTGAGAGATACACAACCAGTTCTGACCCCACCTAGACTCTTGTTGTTTGAAGCACTCCATGAGACAATGTTTAGTTTCATCCTTTCAAAGAGTAAATTTACATAGACTACAGGGAGAATAGCTGTCCAGGATTATGTCATGACTGTTGCAAAAGATGAAAAACAGGCAACAGGCAACCGTGATTTACATTTTTGCAGCGTTGTCATGCTTACATCAACTTGCCTGATTACTTTCCAGCTCTATTGTATTGTATCCTGTTGCACATCCTGCAGCTGCAGCACGTACTGGAACGTCCTGCATTGAGTCAAGGACACACATCCCTGGGCAGACATCCTATTCCCCCCAATATATCTTAGATGCAAAGACACAACAATGTTGTTTTCCCTCAGCCTAAAGGGAGCAGTGGAGCAACTTAAACGATAATAGGATCCGCCACACCAAAGTGAGCTAGCAAACATCTGTAATTAATGATATCATAATCAATATAGGAAAAAAGTGCAGTCAACCCTGTGGTTTAGCTGCAAAAGAAGCCTACATACAGTACCTGACACTTGCTTGTCAGTGCCAAGCGGACTTCCTTTCATACTTCCAGTGACCTTTCAGGTTGTACCGTTTACTTTTGTGGTTTATGTCCTGCCTGTGGTTAGATTGTTCGTGGCACTGAAGATGCATTGGCATAACAAGCTGCTGAACTACTAAACCGTGCCAATTTAGCTCTCATGGCATGTGGAGGCACTTTATGCTTCTTTGTATAATGCAATATACAGTAGATTACAAGGAAACACCCA
>NW_019444712.1:0-2507 GCF_002814215.2 Seriola lalandi dorsalis
TAAACCTCAGGTCAGAGAGATCAAAGTCCATGGATCTCCACAGGGAGTTTCCACCACTGCCACAGTTGAAAAGGTCACAAAAGATTAAGCGATATTAAGCTCCTATTTCAGCAGGTCATCACTAGTGAGTCTACACATGAAAGCCCTTACATATGTACCTGTCCTTAAACATATACTGTATATATTAAATAGAAAAATTGGCATTGTGGTTGACCACTGTATAAAACCAAGCCCTGAGAGATCAAACTGAAAAGCACAAAACCCATTCAGAAAAATATAGCAGCCATGCAGTGCAAATGTCCATTCACCTACAGAACTGGTTAATGCCAATCAACCTTCCTCTAGCTCCTCCTTCTCCAAGATATGATGGACTAAGGTGTTCAGTTTGTGGGGTTCCCTCATCCAGCCATCCCGACGGAACAAAGCCAGCACTGCCCAGCGTTGTGTTCATCTCAGTTTGATAGACAGCTCCATGTGCCACTGAGCACTCCTAAGTCCAGTGAAACTCTATCAACAGGATAATCTCTATGCAGTCCTGCTAGGGCACACAAAACAACTTGTCGTCACTGAATAGGGAATGGTGGCCCACAGAAGCAAACCAGTCTCTCTTTTCAAGTCTCCAGCAGCCCATACATTACAAAGCTTTTAACAGTTTTGTCCGCCATTTGAGTATGACAGAATAAAAAGTGAGTTTAAATACACATATAGACTTTTTGGTATTTTTATGTACCCCCAGCAGAACACTTTGTATCTTACTGGGTTAAAATTCAGGGCATTCTATGGTTTTTTGATGCTGATTTCTAAACAGGATGCTATACTCTTCGAAAGATGAAGAAGGCCCCAAATCATGTCCTGCGACATTGAAGTCAGCGAGCAGATCAACATGACATCTTGAAATGTGGGCCTTCACGTGTGCAGCATCCTATTGATGGTGCACATAGGCTAAAAATAGAGTAATGTTAAAAGAACCAAGGCAATGTGAGGATGTGTTGAGTGAATTTAGAACTTGACAAAACAGCTGAACACTCCACCTAAGCCCCTGAATCCATGTATGGAAACACTCCCCCTCCTGTGTGTCACATTTCTTCTGGTCCAGAGTCTCTTCACCTGACAGCGGTCATAATGAAGGAATACAGGAATATAATAATATACACATACTGTATATTAAATCACAAACTTGCGCCTACAGTAGTCATTTAATAATGGGCCCAGACTAGGTGACCCACAAAAACACTTCACCCCGCTGTTGGGTATAAGAACATGATGGTAGTTTTATTTCTGTCAGCAACATCCCAAATGTGGTACTCACAACCAAGTGTCATAGCCAGGCAGCTATAGCCATACAGCAAAAACATTGGATGCCCTTGAATGAAGCAAATAAAACAGACAATCTTGGCATGTCTAATTACAGCGTGGCCTTGGGTCTGATAACTATAGCCATAGGAGTTTGTCCTCCAGAGCCATGCCACTTCATTTATTTTAGATCACATTCTTATAAAGTATGTAGTTTGGTTGGAGGCATATGAGCGCCTTTGGTGGGTTATGTTACTGAGGTAAATATTTCATAAGGATCAGTCAACCAGTAGATCCACTCCAAACATATATGTAATCACATGCAGGAAGTAGTTAGGACAATTTTTAAAGCATCACATAAAATATACGATAGAGATAGTACACAATGCTGACATTCAATAAGTGACAACACAAATATAATGACTATTTATGTTCTCATTAGAGGAACTCTTAATTTGATTACAAGACAGATGTTAGCACCTTCCCATATGAATGTACAAAATCCTATTCGTAGGATGTGAGCTGTGGTGTTCTGTCTCCTTAAACTAAGTTTTAGTAATAGTACAAAGAAGATTTTATCACCTTTACATCATATTATCTACCATTACAACATGAACAGGCGTTTCACTGCATCCTTAAACCCTGCTCTCATGGTGTTGGAAAACTCACTTTTTATTCAATTTTGTATTTATTTTGTAGGGAGTGGGACAGTGTTGTCTTCATCAGCTAATTCTCATTCGAGCTTCAATAAATATTTAACTACATTCAGCTGCGATTAAAAAAGGGTGACAAACTATTTTTTCCCTTTCTTCTTTGCATCTTTGCCTTTAACCGGGGCTTCTTCTTCTTCCTTTCCCGTGGCAGCCTTAATTCTCTTCTTTCCCAGGGGGGTCTTTGCATACCAGTTCTGGTGACATGCAAGGAAGAAGTATAAACAAGCATGTTTACATTAAAATAGACTGACAGATAAACAATCACAGTGATGAAAATGTAATGATGAATAAATTAAATATGAAATATCCAATTTACTTTAAGGGCTTCTTCCTCTTCCTGAAACACAGGGTCAAACTTGGCTAAAGGAGCAACAAACTCAGCAGCAGTCAGGGGTCTGTTAGCCTGCTGAAGGATGCGACGCTTCGTGACAACGCTCTGGACCACCTGGACCATGTGACCTGGAGTGTAGCCATCAGAAATCTTGGCAAGAGAGCTGAGGT
>NW_019444713.1:0-2633 GCF_002814215.2 Seriola lalandi dorsalis
CTCAATTTCAAACTTTCAGATTGATTATTAATTCACTAAAGCTTCCTATTATTATTATGACCATTCACTCAAACTTTGTAAACGGTAGTGAGTAATTTGAAGAGGTTTCTTTTGCCCTGGACTCTCAGGAAATATGCATCCTCTGTGTTTTTGGGCCAAAAAGATCATTAGTCTGTTGTCTCTTCATGCCTCCAGCAGGTCTTTATGAAGTAGATTAGATAGAATGCTTTAACCCAAAAAAAGTGGGAACATCCATCATATAATGTATTTGGCAAAGGAGTTAGGCTCTCAATGCTTTTTAAAGTTAACAGTTATGTCTAAATTAATTAGGCTCCTGCTCTTTAATCTGCATGAACAAACTATATGTAGTGGGTAATAAAGCTGCGACTGTTTGCTACAGTTTACAGTGAGCACTGGTGAATGACACTAAACATCAGGGAGCACTTCCAGAATGTAAACAATTAAGTTTACAAGCTACTTAATTGCCTGCAGATACTACCACATTAACTTTGCCTCTAAATGTATTTAATACTGATTTAAAACAGTGATTTACAATACTGCGGTTTGAGCACAGTTAATTAGATTACACTAGTTCATTATGACTAAAAATATGTTACTTCTGTTACTGCATCCATCGTGCCAAACCGTTCTGTTTTCTTATTTAATGCATTATACTGTCTGCCAATGCAGAGAAAACTAACAGAAGCCAAAAGTTCAAACAAAACCAACAGATACCTGACACAAAAAGCAGACAACTTTGAAAGGTGACTTTCAAACACACAGGATATATTTTGGAACATCTCTGCAGTTGGTTCAGATTTTTCTTTCCTGAAATGTTACAAGTTATTCAGCTCATTCCAGATGTGTAAAAGCACATTTCTATCTATAATACTACATTAATCATGGATTTTAACATTAAATTGTTTGAGGAAGGGTGTTATTTTTCACAGACTTTGTTTTCAAAAGCTGCCAACATCTGTGAACATCACTGTAACAATGAAATAATGGTTAAATGGAACATTTTCAGATATATCTTGCTTTTAAACAACACACAACTTCCAGTTGGGCTACATGTCCTTGCAATATCAGATCTTTCCAATGCCACTTAACTGTAGGCACTGTATGTTCTGCATTGATCAATGCACTTCCCACGCGGCTACAGTTCAATGGTCCTAAAGTGAATACTTTGGGTCACAATCATACTTTCAGTTCAATTCCTAGGAGCAACACTTGATTGAAAATGGCGTGTTGGGCTTTAGATTCAGAGCTGTCTGATAAGCAGTTTGCAGAAGTAATAAGAGCAGAACAGCTTTGTTAACAGTTGTCTTGGGAGGGGCAACATTCAGCTCTTATTTCATCAGACCTCTGATTGCAGGGATTAATTAACTCTGCAGTCCTGGCGTGTGTCTCAGAGGAGTGCTTCCATTTTGATGTGGGAATTCTTGATGCAGATTTACTGTAGCCTAATTGGTTTCGGCAAGATTACATATCAGATTTTTAACTGACATCAAGAAACACATTTTTGAAAGGCTAAAAATGCTGAAACTGCACACTCTGATACGACACTGCACTGCACAGGTTACGAACCTGCGGCTCACTGTGTGCATTTAAGTCATGTATGAGCAGAAACTTCTCAGGATGTATCCATAACTTTACAAGTATTTTTAAGCACTTCATCAAATGTTCAGCTTTGATGGCCAATAACAGCTGGAACTAGCAGTAGGCGATCTGGCCAAAAGATCATATGAAAATCTTTTTGGGTAGAATAGCAATCCACCATCTGAATCGCAAGTATCCCCATTAGTTATAATAAAGCCTGTCACTACAACTCAAGGCTAAAGGCCCAACTCACATATCTCTACATCCTTTTTCCACTCTCATTTAATTCTTAAAGTCCTGGCTGGAAGTTGTGATTCATATCTTTCAGCCATCTCAACACTTCCTATAAGATTTTTGTCTGCTAGCCACGACTCTTTGCCCACAATGCTGTCTTCTGTTCAGCGCTGCTGTTTATCTATTCATGAGGTGCTATATGTAAGTGTTTCAATTAGGAAGTTCAGTTGTTGCTGGCCAGCTAGTCTCTCACTCAGGCAGGTCTCTCCTCCCCTGGGCAGACTGCAACTCCACCTTCTTGGACTGCAGCTGGTGACAGTGGCTCTTGTTCTGCTTTGGTGGAGAACTTGCACATGTGCTCCTACGCCAAGCTTGCCATCGCTGCAGAGCAGAACAAGGATTGCTGTCGTCAGCTGCAGTTAGCAGGATAGCTGTTTAACAGTTCAAACAGTTCAAACAGTTCAAAAGTTCAAAAGTTCAAAAGTTCAAAATCTTTTAAAAGTTAAATAACTAAATCTAGCATCTTTTAATGATGCAATTGGCACAATTCATCTGAAAAGTAGATGATATGCCAAAGTAAGATCTTCCATGGTGTAATATCATCAGATAAGAAGAGTGTCAGATACAAGAACAGCAGCAAACCTCAAAGGCTGACTATATCCTTTCAAGCTGCAGGTTCATTAGCCAATTACCCATCAGCCTACTGTTGCTGACGTAGATGTCAAGTTTGGGCATTAGTTTATATACTGTGGGCTAATTCTGAACCTTAAGGAATGCGCACTGTAGTAAACACAGTGTAC
>NW_019444714.1:0-2506 GCF_002814215.2 Seriola lalandi dorsalis
TAACAGTAATTAGTTCACTACTTGAATAAGTAAATATTCAGATTTGAGAAGCTGGAGTGAAGTTTTGGCCTTTTGGTTGAAGAAACGACTGGGGCTGCGACTAACAAGGTTTTTCATAATTGATATAATTATTACAAATGTATCATTTTGAATTTATTGATTAATTGTTAAGTCTACAAAATGTTAGTCTATAAAAGAGTGAAAATGCCCCTCACAATTTATTAGAGCCCAAGTTGTCATATTTAAATGTCTTGTTTTGTTCGAATGGCGCTTTTAAAAAACCCCAAAACATTCATTTGACCTATTACAGAGGACTGAGAAAACCAGTGAATAGTAACATTTTAGAAGCTCAAACATAATCCTATCAGCACTAGTATCCAAAAAAATGTCATGATGTAACCTACCATGGATGTAACACAAGCCTGTGCTCAGACACAAATGAATGAATGCACATTATGTCCACAGCACAAACTCTGACCTTGTTTTCTACCTCTCCCTGTCCCTCACCAGAACACTCAAACTACTTTGGGACGGATGATAAGATGGGTCCTGTGGCCGTGAGCATCCGCAGGGAGAAACTGGACGACACCAAAGACCTGAAAGACCAGTACCAGTACCGCCTGATCGTCAGAACAAGCGAGGTATGCACAAACACACACACAAATGTGTTTGTGTGCGTTGGTCACGGGGATTTCTGAGTGATGAGACAGTGATGAGTCAGAATGTGCACGCTCAAGTTAATTCCTTACCTACTTTCATTTCACCCGGCCCCTCCCTTTGTGTCCTTACCTGTGACTCTCCTCGCCCTCTTTGCTCTGATTATAACCTCACCCCCCCCTCTATTCTCCGCCAGTGGAAAATTCCACCTGCCCAGTCTCAACGCATTAAAGCCAAACCAAACACTGGCGGCTCTGCCCAAAGCATTTGGCTTGCTCTCAGTGGGAGCACACCCAACCACTTCAACTCTGATGCATCAAATACTTGTAATGTATTAAATGATGGGCTGATAACTGTGGAGAATTAGTCTGCCTCAGATTTGTTCAAAGACTCTACTACAGTCTGGTCCTTTACTATCAGAGGTTTTCACCAAACTTAGTTTTCAACTTTTTCTCATGGCCATGTCAGTGAGTTCATCGCTTGATCACAGACACAATGTTAAGATTATTTTGTTTAAGGCTGCAACAAACATTTCTTTTCATTATTAATTGATTTATAAATTTCTTTTTTATCGATGTCTATAAAATGTCCCTTATTTGTCCCTCAAGGCAGTGAAACAAAGTACACATGGACAACTCACAACAGTCCAAGAATACAAAACTTAAGATACACAAGAAAGAGTTAAAATACACAAGGATTTATACAATTGGACATTCAGTAACAGCAGAGTCCAACACAAAGCCACATATTATGTTTAAATAGAGCAGAAGTCAAAATTACAAGTGCATTTATCACTGAGTTCTCTTTGTGAAATGGTTTCTGGAATAAAACCAAACTTCCTACTATTTGTTTTACATGCATGCAATTTAAAATACATTCCTGATAGCATTAGCTTTAAGTATTCATAGAGAACGTGTGTGGCGTTGTTGATAATCCTTTATGCCTTTTGAGAACTTTAATATGGAAAAAAAGAAAACGGTCCTGTGATGCCTTTATATTGCTACTTTTTTTGACCAGCTGTGAGAGAGATTGATAGAGATAGATATTCACTTGAATATGAAAACAGGCAGATATTCACATTTGAATTAATTTTATTTCAAATCACAAATTATTTCATCTCTAATTGTGTTAGTCTTCAGTTTTCTTCTTGTGTTCGATATTTCAAAATTGACGACATCGTGGTCTCACCTCTTTACGAATAGTTAGTTTAATGTATTTTCTAAACATCTGTCTGGCATTGTCATGGTCACTCAGACAAAAGAGTTTGCTTTTGCTCATTGTGTTCATGTAGTCTCCGTCTGAGTGTGTTCCTCTGTGCGTCTGTTGCGGTGTTGTTTTTAGCTGGATTACATGGTTGCCTGGCCTCATCACCTTAGCTCTGGTACAACAATGGAACCTCTCCGACATCTAAGTACACAGAGCTCAGCCAACAGACACAGCCAGTACACCCAGGCCTACTGTTCCCACACAGTAAAAAGAGATTGATTGCAGACTTTATTCTTTCCCACTCAAGCCGCAGCCTCTCTCAAATATCCAACCCCCAGAAGTCTGTCATTTCATTCTGTGCAGCAGTGCTGACACAGCAAGGTGGAGAGACTTTTCCTCTTTCTCCCCTTTCTCTCTCCCTTTGTCACACGTTCATACACTCACACTCAGCACGTCGCTAACTCTGCTGGTGCGCAGAAGCTGACGAGTAGAAACGGCAGCTCCATAACTTCAGCTGTGTGACACAGGTTTCCTTTCTCTGCGGCAGACCTGAGTCTCTGAGGTTCAACTGTCTCTCCGGCCTCTGCCAGCTCCAGAGTCTGCCATGCATTGTTTGTGTGTGTTTGTGTGTGTTTGTGTGTGT
>NW_019444715.1:0-2505 GCF_002814215.2 Seriola lalandi dorsalis
TTTTTTTTTTTTGCCAAGCAACGCAGGGTTTTCTAATTTCTAATTCTCCAAAACTCCCATCCATCCTGTAAATTTATGTGCTTGCTTGCCTTGGCGTTTGCTTGTCTGCTGCAGCGCTAACCCTGTAGAAGTAAAGTGATGTCACATGTTATTCTTGTGTTGAAAGTGGAGGCTGAGTGCAGGCCGAAGTGGTTACACACACCGCGGTCACAGTGACGTATTCCTCCCAGTTTAAATACAGGGGATGATTTCAGGAAGGGAGGAAAGAAACAAATGCACCAACGTACAATACCCACACATGCAGAGCACCAGTGTGGCTTCTGATTGGCTCATTTGAATCATGCTTTTAATTCCAGTAAAACATAGTACAGTCTAGTGGTCAGTGGACTCATAAAAAGCTATTGATTATTGAGTTAAAAGCATTGATTCTTCAGTGTTATGACTGTGCAGGGAGCAGTCGATGAAAAGGTCTAATCTTAAATCAAACATATGATCTCTTCACTGCAGGAAGATGGCATTTACAGGGTTTTTACAGTTTAATTGCAGAGATAAACGTCTGATGTGACTGTAAGCATTCCAGAAACGGTTTCCTTACTGGAGTACACCGGGGTGTTTGTGTAGTCCTGCGCGCCTGTTACTCCCTTAAATCTAATAACGAATAGACCAATCCAGTATAGTTTATGTTTGAACGCACCACTGAGATTAAAGTAAATCAAACACTTTCATCCCATGAAGCATCGTTTAGCACCAGAGGAGCACAAAAGCAGACTAGGGCTCTTTATCGTTGGGTATATCTACTTTAATGGTTGCTCTGATATTCTTTTATTCACCTATGACTAAGGTAGGTGGATACTAATGTCTTTGAAGATACAGACTGAAACCTGAGACATGATAATTGCATTCCAGGTGTGATAACATGTGAAGTAATTGACGTTCCTCCACTTTTCCTGGAGGCAGTGATTTTCTGTGAACAGGTTGATCGTTTTTTCCAGTTGAGAAGAATTAGAGAGAGAGATTACGTTCCCTGCTTTGTTGTTGTTCTGAAGACAGATCTGCATGTGGCTGCATTGCATTCTGGTCCACTGAGGCCACAGAGAGACGGCAGACAACTTTGTCTCTTGTGCAGCAGATTTCTCCCCAAGGATTCTGAGGGGCTGACACCAAAACCTACAATTTACTGTTGAGTTTTAAGATGGCTGTGAAATACCTGGGATCCAACATTTTGTCTCAATCAACTCGAGGTAAAACACAGGACAAATCTGATACCAGAGCTCTCTCTCTTTTTTTTTTCCTTCTCCAGATTAGTAACAAGAGGCACATAAAACCGAGTCAGCAGCCCGACTCCAAGAAAAGCCTTTTGACAATGTCTGAGTGGATTCGTCCTCGGGAGGTGCATGAGAAAATACTGTTCATTCTGCAGAGGTTGCAAAAGTAACCTCGATATCCCTCAGCAGAATCATATCAGTGTTCCTTTTACAACAATAGAGGGTGAGAGGAAGTTAAAGTAACACGATTTCTAAAATGTTTATCGAGAGACCACATGCAGGCTCCTCCTGAGTCGCTGACTCTGCGGTCTCCTCTCTGCTGTACTTGATCTATTGGAGTGCACATTACTTCTCTTTTCTTTTAAATCCCAATGCAAGAACCTGTCTTTTTGTTTCTACACGTTGAAGTTATAATGCTGTAAACCCCCCGTTTATGTTGTCATGTTGACAGGTCGGGATGCTGCCGTCGGGGTCACACTGTACATTTGTTGCGACTGAATTACACAGGCTCTTAATGTCAGAGGCATGTTTCAGTTCCTTATGTTCGCATTCCTCAAGATATTTTTAAAGCAAAGAAAAACAGCTCCGAGAGAGTCGAGGCTCCAGAAATTCCGTTGGCCCTCACAGCAGAAGGCAATAGACCTCATGCCACCGAGCGACCACAGTCTTTACATAACTTAGCCTGAGACCCACTTGGCTGCTCGGGGAGCTTAAAGAATAAACCATTCCTGACGTGCAATATTTACATGACCGCTATTGAGTTTCGCTGCGTGCTGAGGCTGCCGTTCAGAGCGTCATTCCTGAATGAGATTTTGGAAATTCCAGCATTTGGAAAAAGTGATGCCCACATTACAGAAAAGATTGATAGCATAAAGTTGAGTTGGGATATGCCTAAATATATGCCTGAGGATAGTCACACTGACTGCTGTTTAACTGGAGCTAAAGATGTATGTGTGTGTCATCTGTAATGTCAAGAACTAGCGGACGTCTTTGAGTGAGTTTGCTCTTTAGCCTCACTCTGGTGTATAATCTGCAGTATAATCCCACCTCGCGGTGAACCGCTCAGACATGACGTGGATCAGATGGAGAGCTGATTAATTTGTGTGATTAGAGATCCCTAAATCCCAGTATACGGGTTCACCATGCAGCTAATACTTGTTTACAGTATTTGTAACAATGGCACTTAAAGATGGATGCTGTTGCATGATCTGGGTCAAGACCAGGGCAACATTTTTGACAC
>NW_019444716.1:0-2037 GCF_002814215.2 Seriola lalandi dorsalis
TTTTTTTTTTTTTTTTACCTCTTGTAAGACGATACAAAAAAAGGTTTTTAATCTCGTTGACCAACTAGACTGTTATGGCAATCTGAAAGAGAAGCTGCAGTTCATCTAAAAAGCAATTTTCTTCTGCCCTCTTATCAACAGACTAAATCTGGATTCACTTCAGTGGTCGAGAACTTCACTTTGCTCACATGTCAACAAAGATTTTTATTCTATACACATCTATAATTTGGATTTACTAAATATATAGTTAGGACCACTTCAGTCCTTATGGTAGAACATGAGACTTCAGTGTCGATTGTGTAACCTAACTGCTCCAAGGTCAGCTCTAAATCAAATGACTGTGGTGCGATTGCTCAGGTAACACAAATAAAACCAGCTCATACACGTTTCAAGGTGTGCTGAGAATCTAAAATTGATGACCT
Organism: Seriola lalandi dorsalis; assembly: GCF_002814215.2. Taxonomy (NCBI): domain Eukaryota; kingdom Metazoa; phylum Chordata; class Actinopteri; order Carangiformes; family Carangidae; genus Seriola; species Seriola lalandi. The sequence continues at coordinate 423 of NW_019444716.1, forward strand.
ACTTTACAACGGGCCAGCCCATAAAACAAACCTGGTGATAAGTCGAGAACACCTGCCCCCTTCTCAAAGCCTCGCCTCACCTCAACCTCACCTGCCTCTCTAAAGGTCAACCGCTCCAACACACACCCATGTGTTAGGGCGGCCTTTAACCAGAAAAATAAAGATACTGTGTTCACTAAGTTTATGTTTATCTCCAGGGTAAAACTTTTATATTCTTTGCACAATAATGTCATGGCTATGTCACGACATTTTAAATCTTCAGTGCCACTCCTGCCCCATGTTTGACTAGCCACCCAACATACTTAATTCATTGAAATGTTAAGTTAAATGCTGTTTCAGAGCCTTCTACCTGTTGTCATGATAAAATTCACGGGGGGTGAAAATCCTGTACTAAATCCATTTTATTATATCTTAATTTATGAATGATGTCAGTAGTCACTAGGTGTGTCACTGGGTTATTGTTGTCACTGCTCTAGATAGCTCTGTCATGTCAACTTCACATTTGGCCAAGAGGACAAGGTGTGATATAAACATCACATGACAGGGTTCATATAGTAAAATGTTAATATGCTGTCAAATGCGATAAACTGGCGACCTGTCCGTCTTTCCCATCATCAGCAGGGATTGGCCAGATCCATATAGCTAATGGATAGACTCTGTCAAATGCTCCTCTGACACTGTCACGAATCAATAACTTAACCTTATACAGTGGTCAGATTTGGAAGTGTTTTAAAAGATATAATAAAATGTTATTACATCGTCGTGTTATAACATGGCCCACTATGATAACAGTTGAACCATGAAAACTCTAATATCTGTCAAATGTGTACATCATGGTGACAGTGCACTGTAAATAAGCTTTTATTGCATTTTGACAGGCAGTATAAAAACTGTTTGTTAAATGAAGCACGCCATGACATGTTTTGTCAGGCTAATAGCTAATGTCAAGTTGTAATGAGATCTCTCGAGCAGCAGCAACTTGAGAATGACTGAAGCTGAAATGATGAGCTGATGAATCGATTAGCCATCAACATAAAGCTAATCAGTAAATACTTTGACCATCAATTATTCGTTTAAGTCAATTTTTTTTTAAAAGATACTGTGTCAAACATTCACAGCTCCTCAGTTGTGAGAATTTACTTTGTCTTCAGGGTTTTTCCTGGCTCAAAATGAGGCCGAGGTGGTACCATCCTGATCATGTGTACACACATGCATGTGTACCGTGCCTTCAATTAGCTCAAGCAAACACTTTTTAAGAGCGACATATTTTAGGAGTTCGAGTGAATCACAGGGACGTTCCAAAAGGACAGTAACAATCTATAATATAAACTATAATAATTCAGGTGATGCAACCTTGTGCATTTTTCGCAGTGTCATGATATTTTAAAGACTAGATTAAATGATTAATGAAAAAATTATCAACAGATCAATCACAAGTTAAAATGATCTTCTCTTTAAGCTCTACAACAAACCTTTGCTGCCTTTACTGTAACATTTACAAATTCACTGTTATAGTGACTCGAGAATTTTATAAATCTTTACCAGTTGAATATTTTTCCAGCTGAAACTTTCTTTTTTTATTGTGTTTTGTTTATGCTTTCGTCATTCTTCCAAA
>NW_019444717.1:0-2504 GCF_002814215.2 Seriola lalandi dorsalis
GTGTGTGTGTGTGTGTGTGTGTGTGTGTGTGTGTGGTTGTGTGCGTGTTCATTTTTCATATGTTCCCAACTGTTATAGGTTTTACTGAGCAATGCATGGTTTGTAGCACATTTTAGTGCATCATAAAATGCCTGCTCAGCATTTTGTAATTATATAACTCAGTGAAAGGACTTATTCACTGATCAGTACTCAATCCAATCCTCAGTCCAAGACCACTAAAAGTTTACATTAATTTAGGAATAGGACTTCCATGCACGCAGGCTGAGAGACATGAGAAATGATGGTACATCTGAGAGGTCTGACTGATTCTTTCCTACATTTTCTGGGTTAATTTTTTCCTATGCATACTTGACACAATACCAGGTGTTTAATAAAAGCAGAATCTAGTCATATCTAAAGCCAAACATTTCAACTTGGGTACTAACTTAATATTGTGTTATGGTGTCTTTAAGATTTGACTAGGTCTGTTACCTCTCATTATAAGAGAAATTAGAGATGATGAGGCACCATTTAATAAAATGTACAAACTGTAATGTATTAATGGTTAATGAATAATTTACTAATGCTTTGTAGATCAGTTATAAACCATTAATAAGAACGAGTTTCGATTTGACAGATTGTGAAAAACCCTCCTTTAGCATGACACCCCTCACATGGACAGTGTGACCACTTACCTTCTAGAAAAGGGATGCAACACATCTGGTGGATCATTGTAGAACCCCTTACTAATGACATATTAAAATTCATAGGTGACTGAATCTGCTTATGGCCTATTACAAACTGAGAAACAAATGACCCTTAATCAATCACTATAACTGTAGACTTTGGAGGAGAGATGTCTTGGATGAGTCTCCAACTGCCTCTGTCTGGCAACCGAATGTATACTAGTATAATAACAGTCTGAGCAACTCTTTCTGTATTGAGTAGTGTACTTTTACTTATAATACCTATGTGCATGACTTTTACTTGTAATTGAGTACTTTTACAATATTTTTTACTTAAGTAAAGAATCTGAAAATTTCCACCACTGGTCAAAATATACATTAAATACATTTTTTATTTATCCAGCTTTTATCACTGAACAACAGACTGTGGTGTTTCTGATGTACCCACAGGCGGCAGCACAACCACCACACACGTGCTCCAATATTATCGAGAAATGCATTGTGGGATTTCAAGATGGAGGCGTAGCTGCTAGAGTCACCCGTGATGTCCTGTGTTATGTAGCTCTCCACTGGTGTTATTAGGCAGCGTAACCACTTCATTTTAACATTTAACACATTCTTGTGACAGTTGACAACATGGGGGTTTTGTGCTTCGCCAGGAGAGCGTTCACGTCCGGCAGCTGTCTCGGTGTTTACGCCGGTAAATACACCGGTCGATTTTTGTGCGTAACGTTTTTCTCCGGCGTTTCAGCTCCGGCAGGGACCCGTGTCAAGAAGTACAGTCAGGACACTAGAAATGTCCCGGGACAGTTTGTGTGCTATCATCTTCCTCACAGGACCCTGCTCAAAATCCAGGGCCAAGACACAAGCCCGTTTCTTCAGGGGATTATAACCAACGACATGGAGCTGCTGGAGGAGCCTGGACTCAGAGCCATGTACTCACACATGCTAAATGTACAAGGAAGAACACTATATGACATCATGTTGTACAGGTATAGTACAAGCCTTTATTCTGTTTAAACGCTTGCACGTGTATTCAGTTACAAGGGTGTGGGTACTCGCTTATCTTTGTTACGCAGTTGTTGGCATTGGTCGCCTAGTGATAGATATCATGGGTAGGCAGCCAGTGTACGGTCTGGCTCAAACAGACACCTCTAAGTATAAGCTTGCCTGTGCAAGTCACGTTCACCTGGTTCAGTGTAAAGAAAAACCCACCTTTTAAGTCAGTCAAATGGAAAAACAGATGTTCACTATGTCAGCGAATGCTTTACTCTCAAATTATGCAACTCCTTGTGCGCATGTGTGATATGACAAAAAAGGGAAAATAGACTTATGTACAGTAATTCAGTGAAGTCCTGTATTTTGATGAAAGCATGGCAATTTCCCAGGATAGCTTAATCCAAGGTGACCTAATCAGCTAAAATAAGTGAAAACATTAGTGAGGTGTGTGATGGTGGATTTCTTTTTTTATGAGGCACTCAACTTTCTGTATTTCTTTTATAGTCTGAAAGAAGCTGATGCCGTGCACGGTGTTTTCCTGGAGTGTGACAGCACAATTAAGGACTCAATCTTGAGACACTTGAAGGTGTACAAGCTTCGCAGAAAGGTCAACATTAACCCCTGTCCAGAGCTCTCTGTATGGGCGGTGCTCCCCCAGCAAAAAAAAACAGGTCAAGAGGCCAGTAAACCTGAGCTTTCCTCCCCTGGAAAAGCTCTGGTGTGGGAGGATGATCCACGAACTCAGGAAATGGGCTGGAGATTGGTGTTAGACAGTCAAATTAACCCCTGGGATATCATTGCATCATGTCAGAAAGGTGACACAGAGGAGTATCACAGACA
>NW_019444718.1:0-1786 GCF_002814215.2 Seriola lalandi dorsalis
GTTGAGCGTAAGGTCTCCTGCTTCCAGTGTTCAAAACGTTGGTTTCTGTGACTTCATCCAGACGTCATGGAGAGGTGTTCAGGTGCTGTTGCCCAGCCTGGTTTTCCCAGGAAGTACTTCCTTATTAGATGATTTCTCTCAATTTACATCCAATGCCAACGCAGGAACTACTATGTTCTAAATGTCATGATGTAAAAAGCAAGCTCCTGCCACTGATGTTTGCCTTTGATTAACCATTAGCACAATGTTTCCCTAACATTACTGTGCTGGACCTGCCATGCCAAGTACTGTAGAGACCAAAAATATCATTCAGTATATTCCAGGGTTTTCCACAAGTGTCCAGTATTGATATTCTTGTCTGGAGACAGAGTTGTCCCCTGGTTTTGGCAGTGTTCTCTATGTCTTCGCAGTTATTCCTGAGCTCTGTGAGACCAAAAATGGCGGCTGTGATCATTTCTGCAAAGTGGTCTACGGAAAGGTTCAGTGCTCCTGTGCTGACGGATATTTCCTGGGATCAGATGATAAATCCTGCAAGTCCAACCGTAAGAGTCTCAGATCTCCATGGTCTTTGACTGGTCCCCAAAAACAGCCAAGATGGTTCTTTCAATTATCAGTCTTCAGTGTACAGACCCTGACATCTGAACCTCACATCAACTCTTGCAGAGACCTACAAGTGTGGTGCCATCCACTCCTCACCCACCCGGACTGTTTTCAGGTACGAGCGACAGAACACAACAGGGGTGAACACGACTGGTTTGAACATGACAGACCTCGAGACCAACACCAACAGCAGCGACATCGAAGAGAAATTTGTCCCTAAATACACCATTTTCGAGGAGACGATCCCCTCTGTAATGGCAGGAAACACCCGCATCGTCAACGGACAGGACTGTCCACCAGGAGATTGTCCATGGCAGGTACAGACATTACAAACACTACATTGTCTATTATTGTTTATACGTGGACACCTGGGAGTCCATCACAAACTGTTTTCTGCTCCCATCTGGTCTTCGTAGGCTCTCCTCCTGAACGAAGACGACACTGGGTTCTGCGGAGGAACCATCCTCAACGAATACATCATCCTGACCGCCGCCCACTGCTTGAACCAATCACGCTACATGTACATCAAGCTCGGTACGTGTGACTGACCAATTACCACCATCAGCGGTGTATATAGTCGGTGTGTTTTAAACAAAAAAAAAAAATCATGTATCACACTTCAAATGTTGGTAAAATATTTATAATTTCTGTTCAGGTGAGTTCGACACGTTGGTTGATCACGAGAATGAAGCGACCCACTTTGTGGAAACTATTGTCGCGCACAAAAACTACAGACCGGACACCTACCACAACGACATCGCTCTCATCAAATTAACCCGCCCCATCAAGTTCTCCAGGTTCATCCTGCCAGCCTGCTTACCTCAGCCAGAGTTTGCTGAAAAGGTGAAACTTTAAAACCAATTTAAACACGTTTACTGTAAACTAACTTTGAGAAACACTCTTTGATCCCACTCAAGTCTGTTCAATAGGAAGCTACAGCTAGCAGCCGGTTAGCGTAACTTAGCATAGACTAGAAACAGGGGGACAGGTAGTTGATGATTAATTAACACTTATTAACTCGTTCCATGTCTGAACTCCTCTTGCAGGTCCTGATGCGACAGCAAGACGGCCTGGTCAGTGGTTTTGGCCGTCTCGGTGAGGGTCGGCAGGCGTCCCCCATCTTACAACGCCTCACAGTTCCCTACGTGGATCGGCACACCTGCATCGAATCCACCCGACTGCGCAT
>NW_019444719.1:0-1744 GCF_002814215.2 Seriola lalandi dorsalis
CATTAGCCTGAGTCTACCTGTCTGTCCTCATTTTTAGTTTTTAGTAGAGTTAAACAAATTCACAACTGTTGCCTGAATAATATCTGGCAACACACAGGCAAAAAAGGGTACTGTCTTCCTCCTCCTGTCCCTGCAGCCCCTGTATACCCAGTTATAAATGGTCCCCGTACATGGTCAATTGAAGTGTAATAAATGGTGGGCTCTTTAGTTGATAGCTGACTCAGTCTTCAACTCTGTTATAGGTTAATGGATCAGATGAGGAAGAAACCAGACAGGAGGACTACGATGTGTTCAGAGTGTACATTTCCGAAGAGGAGCAGATGAACAGAGACAGGGAGGAGGAGAAAGGCGCTCCCTCTGATGCACCTCCAGATGCTTCTTACCCAGAGACAGAAGGTGTCGTGATCAGAGGAGAAGGCAGTGAATTTGACTTGAATCAAACAGAAGATCTCAGCACTGGAGGACTTTCAGTGGAGGGGCTCCGCGCTTTCAGAAGGCTGTCTGAGCATAAAATTGGCCGGGGCAGAGGGAGAGGCAGGGGGAGGGGTTTCAAAAGGAGAAGGTGGGTGTCATCTCAGGAGAAAAGATCCTCAGGCTTGGCTCACCACCCGGATTTGTGGTACCTAACAACCGCTGGATTGGGTGGGGGTATCGGGTTGGACTACAGCCAAGAAGGGTTGAAGACAGGAAGTTACGTGTCACTCGAACTCCCGGGGTTAGACTTCAGCATGGGTGAAGCTCAGGGAGAAAAGGGTTCGCCAATGGCAGCCAACAGTTTGAACCAGTATTCCCTGGAGGAATCTAGTTGTGGTGCCGGCGAGGGGAGTTCAGGGATGGCAACTGTTGGAACAAATGAGGGAGGGGACGAATCCGTCGCAGTTGTCGGGTCCACTTCAAGCGTAGCAGGACCTGTAATCTGTGAGCACTGCGGCATGACTTTCCCCTCAGCCCACTCGCTAGCTGTCCACTCCCGCTCCACTCACTTACTGTACGCCTGCCCCTGCTGTGGCAAACACTTCCACCACTCCGCCAACCTCACCCGACACATGGCCGTGCACCGGGGCGCCGGCAAAACCCACCAGTGCCCCCTGTGCTATAAGACTTTTACTCAAAAATCCACACTGATAGACCACATGAACCTCCACAGTGGCGAGCGCCCGCACCACTGCGCCTACTGCCATGCCCGCTTTGCCCACAAGCCCGCCTTACGACGCCACCTGAAGGAGCAACACGGGAAAACCACGGGGCAGAACTCCCTGCATGAGCAGGAGGAGATTGAGAGAGCGAGAGGAGCTGCTGGAAGGATAAGAGAGGAAGAACAGGAATGTTTGGTTACTGAACAAGTGTCATAGGCCAAAGACCGCAAAGTGTCTAAACTAAAGCTGCTCAGGCTCGACAGCGAATTTCGGAAAGTGCTGTAGAGTGAGGAGATCATTCTGTGGGAATGATCTCCTCACTCACTGTTGAAAACTGACTATGAGGCCTTTTAAAAAATCTCAGACTGTGAAAATAAAAGCCCTGTCACATGAAATATTTTTCAAAGTTGCATAAGAATATGCATACTAAGTGATGGATATATCGACACCCTCTTAAAATAATGGCCTAAGTCATTTTTTCAGGTTTTTCAGGAAACACAAAAAACTCAACAAAAGAGTCACACTTTTGACATAGGCCATTATACAACCGGGGGTAGAATTGCATGTTCCCCTCAACTGAGGATTCAGGCGATTTTACCAGAGGTGGC
>NW_019444720.1:0-2499 GCF_002814215.2 Seriola lalandi dorsalis
ATGACCTTATGATTTTGTCATTGTATTTTCTTTTTATTCATGCTTCAGCACACAAAATGAGAATAAATGAGTAGATTCGTATGAGTGATGGCTTTGGATTTGCAGGGACATTTGCCGGTTTCTGACCATTCTAGCGGCATGGCCCTTCAGATTGGCAATGCCAGTCTGTCAGTCACTTTGGTCCAGACTAATAAATCCAAACAACTATTTGATGGAATCACATGAAATTTATGCTCCTCTCAGGATAAACTGTAATAAACGTGATGAGACACTAACTTGTCATTCAGGCTAACACACTAAAGATGGTGAACATACCTGGTTAGTTGCAGCATGTTAGCATTATCATTGTAAGCATGCTGACATTAGCATGTAGCTCAAAGCACTGTTGGGCTTAAGTAGTCTTAACAGAGTTGCCAGCATGGTGGTACACTCTTAGTTTTGTTATCGTAGGTGGCAGAATGTATAAACAACTTTGCACCTCAAGTGCATGTATTTGCAGATTTGTGTGTGTGTGCTTGTGTGTTCAAGGAAAGCATGCCAGTGAAGGACTGCATTTGTATATGTGTGGGAAGTACCTTATACGTGCGAGTGCTTGGTGTGGGGAAGAGCACACAGGCTGAAGGAATATAGCTTAGGGGTATGCCAATAGAGGAGGAGAGTGAGAGCAAAAAGGAGTGAAATATCAGAGGAGAGTGGGTGACCCCACAGTGACTCTGCACCCTTCCCCTCTGTATTGGGTGACGGGTGTCTTATTTACCTGATTGATATGATGATTCCTTTTTTCTTTCTGTCTACCGGAGGGAAGAGGAATAATTCAATTCAAAACCCAGCAGTACTGTAGGTCATTACAGCAGCACAGCCTCCCTGCTGTAATTCTCAGTTCCAGTTCTCTGAGTGCGGACAATAGAGAACGTCTGATTCGTTTAATGTGATGGGCAGGAGAAGATTGAGTTCATGATTGGAGTCTGAATTTCCTGACTGAATTAAACCTGCACAGTCCAAAGTGGTGTCCAGAAATGCTGTATATATGTTACAGAAGCTCAGCTGAGCGTTTCAGGAGGAGATTCAGATTTAGTTTTTATGACTACAACAGTCCTTTTACAGGTTACAGGTGATGACATTACAACACCAGGAGGTTGGCCTTGGGTGGTACCTTTGAGTATCACTCTGCTCCCTGATGATAAATCTTACTTAGTGGAGTGCAGATTTCTTGAGTCATCTAATCCTTGTGTCAAGTGTCATCACAGTGTCATAGCATCATGGACCTGTTATTAAAAGCTTAGCCATTTGTAAACCCCTTCATCTGAATCCCCTGGAGGGAGAGTTGGTGTCACTTTGATTTGATCCTCTTCACTTCTCATCCCACCCAGCATGCACCGTGATGCTCTGCTCTCTGGGAGGATGGCCAATAAAATGTAGATCAGTCAGAGGATAAAACATGGCACTGACCATAATAAGTCCTGAGTTCATTCATCCATTCCTATGGTGAACACGCTACATCTGCAGTTGCACATGCAAACATTGGTATTTGATTACCTTGGTTGATATATGATGTAACTTCTTTGCCAAGTATATAACTGACCACTCTTTTAGGAACAGCTACTCTAACAGTGTTTCCCCATTGTAAAATTCAGAGTCAGTCTTTTGTGTCATTTCATTATACTCAAGTCTCTAACTGGTAATGTGGTGGTGATTCGTTAAGTTTAAATGCTAGAAGAGCTGCAGTACTTTTAGATCCATTCCAGTACAATGGAGGATCTGTGACAGTCACAGCATTGAACACCACATTTAGTTTTTTAAACAATGTCCCTGTTACTCTGGATATTCCACAAGCCTTCCCTTGAACAGTCATGAAAGGAAGTACTTCCTCCCAAAGAAAGTCCCTCACAGACAAACACAGTTGGGTCCATTCACGTGAATGGGAAAGTAGTCTCAGACTTTTTGGATCCCACTCCATGTAAAAACATCACCACAAGGTCCACTCACTAAATATTCTGGAGCTTTTGATCATATCACATGATCTTCCTCAACAGATGGAGTTGTCCACTTATCATGGAAATCCATATGTTCACATGTCCATTTTCTCAGTTCCAGTTGTTGAGAGTTGAGCAACTCCATCTTCTGAGGAAGATCATGTGATATGATCAAAAGCTCCAGAACAGGTACAGACTGGTTGAGGCTTTTAGATATTTGTCACGGAGGCAATATTTTTTTGGTACAACGTAGTTCAGGGACATTGTTTAGCAAAAGAAATTTAATTTCCAATGCAGAATACTACAAACAACATATATTACAATACAAACGCAGTATGTTTATGTAACGTTGGTGTGGATCTACAGTTTCTACAGGCAGGTGTGGGTGGTTTGGCTAGCTGCTTCTTAGACTCAACTGCCATTAAAGCAAGTGACCCTTAAATACTTAACTGGCCATGTTTAGCAATCACCAGTTCCACTGTGTACTTTTGTGTGTGTGTGTGTGTGTGTGTGTGTGTGTGTGTGT
>NW_019444721.1:0-2496 GCF_002814215.2 Seriola lalandi dorsalis
TTGATAGCTGATCAAAATCCACTTTGTAGCTCCCTGGCTCCAAGACAGAAACTCTCAAGCCTGCAATGAACAGCTTGGAAGAGGTCAATAATGTTTTCAACTAATGATTTCTAAATTGATCTGGGAGTGCACATATCTGTGCTAGAATCTCAGTAAAGCTTAGGTTGCAACTTGGATAAATGCCAAATTCACACACTGGGAGAAGTTTGTCTTAACACATCTTCCTCCACTTGTCCTATTACTTTAATCTTATCTTAAATCATGGAAATCCAAGTAACATAGACCTCCCAGTGCTCAAAGTTAAACCATTGTAGCCACTGAGTAATATTCATCTAAACACAACAGCTGTCTACAGTTCCAAAAAATTATACAATTTACACAGCAAACATAACCTTCCAACAACCCTTTAAGGAGCTTGGAGCAATGCAAGCAAATCTGAGTAAAGCCTTTAGAGGTCTGATTAGATTTTCAGCTGTGGCAAATTGAATGATAAATCCAAATCTGCAGACAAGGAGGCAAGTAAAAGAAAATTTTAATTGTGGCAGTTTAAGAATGAAATTCTCTAGTCTCTGGCTGTGCTTCCAGATACAGATCGATTTCTTTAAGCGGGTTGCCCTGGATCTCTAATTACTGCCACCCCACCAAGCCTTCCTAACCTTTTGGCCCAGCTGTCTAGAGAAGAGGAGCTGCAGTGCAGAACCCCGGGTAATGAAAGTGTGTTCCTTTCAACCTCTACGTATTTACCAAGGGAGGGTTTGCTGAGCACAACTGCTCTTTTCTTGTAACATCGTACACTCATGCAGATACAGGCCTGTTACTATCCACTACAGCCATGGTTTCTTGCTTTGGTCAAAAGCACTGTGACGGCAGAAAGTTGTTGAAAGAGGTCAAGAGTGTGTCTAATTCACTGTCCGGAAATTCTCACAGGACTCAAACTGACAGCCCCCTGGTCACAAGTTTGCTTCCAAAACAATTCGGCTACCAACAACCACCCACCCAGGCCACTGTTTACCACCATCAATGCCGAAGCCAAATGCATGTCCTCCAAACCCCAGGGAACAATATCTGAGCATACATGCCAGCATCACGACTTGCCAAATGGCTGTCTTTGCTAAACCAAGCAAGTTTGTATGTGGATCTTCATAGTTGACATGAGTAGCAATTTGAGGATTAGAAAATGGGAAAATTGATGTTTCTGAGGGGAAACGTCTGTAGACGGGGGCAGTGTCTTAGTGTCTGCAGGTTAATTCCCATAAGAGGGGAATTCAGTTATTGTATAATTGCAATGTTCCTCACAGAGCAGCTCTCTATGGATCCATTCATTCAAGGGTTTCCACAGGATTTGTATTTCAATCATTATGGCAGCACTGTTAAAAGAAATACAAAGGGGTGTAGTGTACACCGTCTTTGAAAGCAAAACTCTGAAACTCTAAATCTTTTGATGAATTGCCTCATTTCATTCTCTCCCTCTACCTTTCTTACTGCTCTTAGTTGTGTTATCAAATGTGAACGTATGAGCCTAGCTAAAATGATGCAAAATATCCACAGTAAAATGACAAGGCTGAGTAAGATCACCACAGCTGTGCGAGTTGTTATACATTCACACACAGACATTTTTTTTGATTAATGGGATAAACATTAGCTGCTCATGATAACCTTTCATGGCAGCTTTTGTGACTAGTGATTGGTAAGGACAAAAAAGTAAAAAAAAATTGAGTGAATGAATGAAGCGAATGGTTCACTCATTGAACACCAGATGAGGCTGTGGATTTCATTTCACCTTAGCTGGACCTCTGACACAAACATTGTTTTTGCAGGCTAATTGCATGTGAATTATCAATGCAAGCTATAGCAATTCTCGTATGAAAACAAATCAGCTTCATATAAACAAATCCAGCAAATAAATGAAAATCCTGCTGCTGTAGTTGAAGAGAAGGAAGAAGAATGTGATTATGATTTACTCACATCTAGTAAACTCACTGCTGTTTTATTTAATCAGTTGCTCTCTAGATGCAATCGCAGTTTATCAAATGGTCAGTCCCTCATTGCACATGGTGAGTTTTATTAATTGTCTTCAGGCACTTAAACTACGAGCAATCCTTGTTTGACCTTCAATCGCCTTTGCATCGTACCACATGCACGCTTCACCATGACTAACATCTTCTTGCTGTGATGTCACCAGACTCAGTGGGTCTCATTTTTATGTGCTTGTTTGCGGCATGTTTTCAGCAATGACAAATAAATGGAGATGCTAAGCACTTAGCACCCAGTTTTCCTTTTTAATTGTTGACACAGGTCATTAAGCCTCTGACTGTCCGCCGTTTGACGAAAGGCCTCCCAGCGCTCCTCTCTGAATGCTCATAAAAAGGCCTTTCAATCATCCGAGTCCATTTGCCTCTAAACATAACCCCGCTGCTGGATGCAATCCTTATCACAGACATATAAACAAGAAATGGAAGTACACCGCCCGCCACTAAAAGCTTTATTTTATCTTTG
>NW_019444722.1:0-2495 GCF_002814215.2 Seriola lalandi dorsalis
GTGTGCATACGACTCTGCATGGTGTGAGACAGAAAGAGGATGACAGTATATCCTTGGGATTGTTTCGCTGTGAAAATAAAATAATAAAAATGCAAATTTCTAGACCTGCTCTTTCAGAATTGACAGATTGGAAAGCATTTCTTGCATACTTGATTGATGTGGCCTACTTTCCACTTTTCAAACATGCTGGATGCAAGAAGGTTATACTCTGCACTGTGGTCTCACATTTTTCTTGAGATATGTGCACGCAAACATATCTTCTCTGTTTCATGAATTTCTTTTCTTTTCCTGGGTTGATATGTGCGCTCACATGACCTGAGATGTGCATTCACTCCTGGTAGTATCTAGCCATGGAGAAAGCATAGGTTCAGTTTACTCAGGTTTTAAGATATCTGCCTCTGAGGCCACATACGTTTCAGTGTTAAAATGCATCATTCTGCTGCGTTTATGCTTGGCATCCACACTACTACAAAGTTTTTGAGCGTCTAAAATGGCGATGTTTGGAAACCCTGCTGGCCCTGTTTTAGTTTGAAAACTCCAGAAACTGAGACTTTTGGAAACAATGATGCAGATACTCTCGTTTGTTCTGTGATTGGATCTTATTGGTCACGACTACCTGTGGTGAATACAACTTTGATGATGAATTACAAGCCATGGAGAGCGTTTTTGTTTTGAAATGCTGTTTTAAAATAAAGACATGGACGTAGCCTGAGACTTCTGCTGCCTCTCAAGTACAATAGTGCTAAAGGTGACATTAAAAAAATAAAAATAAAAAAAATCAACAGGGACATGTATTCCAGAAACAACAGCCCAGATACTTAGAACAATCCACAGACTTGCCCCTGAGGTCAGTTTTTAAACTGGAATTAATTCAACAAAGCTAAATTCCATTTATCTCCAGTCCAATGGGATCCTGGAAAAACCTCAAAATCAATAGTCACATAAAACTGAAGACTAGACACACCCCCAACATGTTTTTGAACTGTTGTAATTTGGTTGAAGTGTTGAAGTATTAAACAAAAAACATAATTGAGCAGCATGTTCCTGAATAAACAAGATAATTAGCATTATGCTTTTCTGGGTGGAGAGGAAATAAAAATGTTCCCTGTAAAACAGTGAGTGACATAATAAGTAGTAAATATTCTGTCCTGCTGCAAAACAGACAGACATAAATACACATATGAGTTATATTCAGATATTCTGTGAAGCCACTTTAACAGACAAACTTACAGCTACTTTCACATAAATATTTAATTACATGAATATTTGAAGCTTTAATATCTCAAAATGAAACACACACAGAAACAGGAGAGCTGCAGCAGTGACAGTGACAGAGTGGGTTTTCTCATCGTGAATGTGTGAACAGTGCATTTAAAAAGAGAGAAAAAAAAAAGTCCCCAAGAGAATGATGTCGTGGAACATTTTAAAGACGGCCAGGGGCCAAAAAGCCATTGAGGGAACTGGTAATTTCTTTGTGTTTCCGGATTATGTAGAAGTGGCTTTTAGGGATGTCAGGAGACGCTGAGAACCACTAACTTTAATGTCTTGGCTGTTAAAATGACTCTTAAATGATAGATGACAGTCTCCCTTGACTGTCCTGTCTGGCTGCAGCAAGGCAACATTTTGAAGAAAAGCTGCAAATGATTGCTTTTGCTTTATATGATGTGCATCATAAAATATATGAATGTCTACAAAAGCAATATCTTGACATGATAAAAGTCATATAAAAATGGGAAAGTGATACAAATAAAATGCTTTCAGCATTCCATCTCATTTTACTCTCCAAGGCAGAGTGGTTCACACAATGGTGTTTCAAAATTTATACCAAGAGCGATAAGAGGCCATGCAGTATATCTTTATTGTATCAATAAATGACAGCTTACACAACGCGTTTCCTTTGTAATTTGTATGTAGGCTTTATTCAAACACTGAAATGATTAACTGCTTGGCATCTTATCAAAATATGTTAAATAACCTGACAAATACATATTTACAGCACATCTTTAAAGCATTTCTTTTTTAACCAAACGGCTCATTAGACCTTGTCTTAGATGTCTATTAGGCATGTTCCTGCTTACGGTATTGGCTGCATTATGAAAACATATGCCTTCATGGATGGATTGATGGTCCCGTTTTCCACGAGGCAGCTCCTTTGTCACAAGCAAACTAATTAGACTGACTGTCAGGGTCTCTCTGACAAATGGAGTGACTGCGTTGAGCTATAGCTCAGGACCCGCCAAGCACATTCTAGAGACAAATTCCTCTAGTGATGAGGTCTATTTGATCAAGGTAAACAAATTAACAAAGGCATTAAGTCCAGAGAAAGCCTGGTGTTGTTTGTCTCTGGCAGAGCTGTCACTGACGCTCTTGCTGTTTGTTAAAAGAACTTCAACAACACAGAAAAAGTGCACTGACTTTGTGAAAATGCAGCAACGGAGGCAACCAAACATGGTAATTGAAGGTCATTATAACGTTACGTCACTGACTTTGGGTTC
>NW_019444723.1:0-6496 GCF_002814215.2 Seriola lalandi dorsalis
TGTTTCATGATAAAGCCAGTGCCTTAAATGAAACAATGATAAATAGTTTGATTGTGGGCCAAACTCAGCCAGAATAGCTGACAGGGAAGTTTGCGTCTCTACAATGTATAGTTTTCTTGGACGTCAACCCCAAATTCTATTTCTGTACTACTATAAAGCTTGTTCGCCACCTGTATAATCATATCATCCTCTCACATTGCAGGGGTTGGCATATTATAGGATTTCTAGCAGATAAATGTAAATGGCTTTCGTAAGGGGGGTTAGTAGCAAAGTTAAGTGGAAGCATATGTGCTAGTAAGCTCACAGTCTGATTATAGAAACCTCTGTGGCTCTGTGGGGTTGGACTGTGCTTGTAGAACAAACTCTAGTATGCAAGACTTCATGACGATTATAGAGAATGCAGGAACAAACAGAACAGCAACATGGAAACTCAGAATCATGGAACATTGTGTGGTTAGCTTTGTTTCTTTGTCTTTGACAATGAGTCCACTGAGACGAGCCAGGCTTTGATGACAGAAGCAGACAGAGCCATAATTTAAATATAATCAACAAGACAAGTGGACATGAGGCTCTGTCCATGGGCTGAGTGTGTGCTGTTTAGTCTACATTTGTATTCGCTGTGTAAACAATTTGAAGTCTGTATAGGTTAAAAATAGAAACCTATTCTTTTAAAATGAGCACTGCTTTCATATTCAGGGTATTCAGGTTCTTGCCAGGTGAACATGAACATACTCAGTTGTAGGGTTAAGGGTGTCTCTTTCCTTTAAAGGAATAGTTTGACATTTTGGTAAATATATTTTTCTGGTTTCTTGTCGAGAGTCTTGTCATCTAACTCACAACATGAAAGCAAATAAGCAGGTTCTTAAAATGTGTATTTTTGTAAGACACCTGTGTGTTGTAGTGATATGTAAAATAAAGAGAGAAGCCAGTGTTAATGTCAGCTCTGCATCTCTTACAGGAGAGGATGTTGAGTCAGAGTGGGGTCAATGCAAGGAGTCGAGATGTGTTTGGACTACGCTGCCTACCAGGTAAGATTGTGCTTTTAAGTACGTAAGGATCTCAGCGGAATAGTTTGTCAACAAATCAGTTCTTACTAAAGCCATTATTTTCTATTTTTCTTTATAAATTTCTGCTTTTGAAAAATCCACACATCTTCTATCTTCGACGAAGCAACACATATGGCATTGACTAAATAAATAGTGATTCAAGCCACTCTAACAATAAGCAGTTTGTAGCTGACATCACAGCCAACAAACCTGTAAAGGCACTAAATAATAAAACACCTTGCAGTGTGAACTTCAATTAACAAGCTGCCACTTCTCCTTCAGGCTCAGATAAAATATCAACACTCAGTGACATCAAGCAGAAAACTGCTGCCGCAGGCATTGTTCACTGTGGTTTGAAATTCCCATATTGCACCATATTGTAGCCACACCTGGACCAGGAATGTCACAGCAGGTGCTCTGTCTTTTGAGATGGGAAAACATCTGCTGTTGAAAAGCTAAGACAAACACTCAAAAGGAGACTGAGAGCCTTTACTGCAGATTTATTGCATACTCAAATACCAAAAGAAATGAATACCAACATCCAATTTTTCAGTCGCTCAGAGTTAAATCAGTGCCTCATGAAACACTAATGACAAGTGAAATCCTTCATGCCCTAAAAGCTGCTGTGATATCCAGGGTAATTAAACATGCCTGATAGTTTTCTACTCATGCAGAGCAGTGCAACAACAGTATTTTGTCATATAATATCTAACTAAAGGTGAGGTACTACAGTGCTCACTGTAGTACATGCGTATAGTGTAGGGACTTATTTATGCTGTGGTTTACTGCTGAATTTAACCCTTTTCTTCTTGTAACACTGTCGCAAAATGAGATGACTATGCTGTGCATCATTAGGCAGTGTTGTGTATTTTGTGCACACCTGAAGTAGTCATGCCTACATTCTTTTATTACCTCTGCCAAGGAGGTTATGTTTTCACCGTGTCAACAGGATTACACAAAAAGTACTGAGCTGACTGGCACTGAACTTGGTGGAGGGATGGGTGCGGGAAGAAACCCTAACCCTAACCTCATTAAATTTGGGGTCAGATCTGGATCATTTACTATTAACTTAAATTTTTCCTGTGAAGTCTAGTGTATGTTGTTTGACATTTGCCTTGGTGGAGGTCTCTTTGACTACCCTTGTAGCTCATTTTGTGTTAGAGTTGTGGTGAAAAGAAGATTTATACTGGAAACAAGCTAAATCTTCGGTTACTGGTTGGCATCTTTACCTGTTCACTGTCCTGCACCTCCAACGTGGCCTATTAGAGGCATATTAATATCGTTGCCCCTCTGATTCTAATTGTGTTCTTCCCTGACACTAAGCCTTTTGTTTAGAAATTCAGCTGCTGTAACAAGATGACCTTAGATGCTCCAGCGGACTCTAACAGAATCCTACCATTCTTGAAAATCACTTTCCTGTTTCCTCAACTGTTAAAACCCCTGCTATGGAGAGCGTTTAGCCAGCTAGGCTTACTAGAGGTCAACTCTGTTAACCTAAGTGATCATCTTCTGGATAGTGCAGGACCACAGAAAATCACTGGTCTTACTGCGTAGGTTATTTCCCTCACCTTGTGTGCTCATTTTGTTGTGTCAGTAACACCCTGCATGAGCTTTTCATAAGAATGGCAGCAGACCAGAGCTCCTACATTCTACACTAGGCTAATCTTTAATGCTGCATATAAGCAGTCACTCGAAGCACGCTTCACCAGAGCACATAAAGTCTAAATGTATGTGCAATATGTGTTTTTTTTAGAAGGGGGTTTATGAGGTGTGGTTGCCTCCTTGACCCTTTTTAGCTGTGACTCTCTCTGTCTTTCTCAAATTTGATCTTATTGTAATCATTTACTTTTTATCCTTTCATTTATTTCATTTTTTTTCTCTTTTCTTTTTTGATTAAATAAGCTGGATTTTTAATGTCTCAGTATTTTGTTGTTTTGATACACAGTAGGACCTTGTGGGCTTACACTGACCTTTCTCACATACATGTATTTTCATGTGTGTATACGTACTCTTTATACACACACACACACACACACACACACACACACTTCCTTCCTTATTTCATTCACTTAGCCAGCCTAATTTGTTTTCCAGCTGTGTTTTCATCAAATACTTTCCAGACTCTGCTTCTCCATGACAAACACTCACAGAGATCCTATTCTTAGCTATTAACATTTCACTGTGAAATGTTGACTGTCAGTACTTTACATTTTTTCCCCTGCTGGCTTTTGACTTCATCTCCAACAACACCTTACAGTTCTCTTAGTCCTCTCTGTCTACGCTTACTTTTCTTTCTTCACCTTCATTCCATGCAGATTAGTAACACAGCTGTCTATGAAAGCTGTTTTATATTAAGAGAGAGAAGAAGACAGATGTGTAATGGCAGCACTGTTATGCTTTTTCAGAAACTTTCTTGTTTTTTTTCCATTGAGAGCTATATTAACTCTTCTGTGAGCTGAAATTATGTACTATAAGTCTGCTGCAAATTTAGCATTTCATTGTATTTTGAAATTTTTTTCAAAAACAGAATCTGGGTCTGTGCACGTTCTGCAGTTTAACAGTTGAGACAATTTGTGAGAACAAGTTCACTCTAAGACAAAAAGGAGTCACTAGTCAGTGTGAGTGAAAGGGCTCACATTGCATTGGACTCTCTGTCTTTCTCCCTTTCATCCTCTCAAACACACACATACACACACACTCTGCAAAAGGACAGGTCATTTGTCAACCTGGTGTAAAAACAGTGATGCTGTTATTACAGGCTAGGGTTGTGTCAAGAAGTGCATGCTGTCTCAAACTAGACGCACTGACAAGTTGAGAAAAACCACGTGGATTACAGAGTCAGAAATATGTTCG
This sequence comes from Seriola lalandi dorsalis, assembly GCF_002814215.2. Classification (NCBI taxonomy): domain Eukaryota; kingdom Metazoa; phylum Chordata; class Actinopteri; order Carangiformes; family Carangidae; genus Seriola; species Seriola lalandi. Next base: position 3,900 of record NW_019444723.1, read on the forward strand.
AAGTTGTCCCGTTCTGTCAGTAGTTAACAGGCAGCGCTCACCATCCGCGCTGTTCTCATGTGACACCGGGACACAGAAGCGCAGAAACCGAGCTGGCCTGCGGGAGGGCAAACAGGTCAGGACAGCTCCAACAGCCATAGGTAGATCATGTACCATTTCAATGCTGTGAGTGGGGGAATGGGTATACGGTCCAATCACACACAATGCCGAGCGGCTAGGACCCCTTCAGAGCAAAGTTCTTCGCAATCCCCTTTCTCCGCAGTCTTGTGTTTCTGCAGGATTTACAAGCTGCCAGTCAGCTTTATACCTTGTTGATTGATGGACAAGAGACCAGAGCATTGATATATACTTGGATTTTGATCTTGATAATGAAAAAGGTATTAAATTCTCTCTAGTAAGTAAAAAGAAAGTTGGACATATTTGCTATATTAAGTGACACGTTAATATAACTGAGTTGTCATTTGAAACTGTTGTCACCATTTGTGGATGTTGCAACACATGGAGGCTGGTGGTTTTGAGAGTGTTCTTCTACAAATTTTGTGTTGTGTCAGCATTTTTGTTGTCATTTATACAGCAATATGCTCATCAGCTGCTCATCAGTCAATATCGGTACCTCTGTATCCCGAAACAGTGCTCTCCCTCCCATTGGAGGGTTGAGGAGGGCAGAAACCTTTCGCTCAGCACGCATTCTAGCTGAAAATCAGGAACAAATGTGGGTGAAAACAAAACAGAGGCTGAGAGTATGTGGTTCAGATGTCTCTCAGCTGTATTTTCTCAGGCTGATCCTTTAGGTCGTGCTCTCCTCATGTCCAAGTCAGTGACCACAACATCAACAAAAGCAGCTGAATCATTAAAGGGGAAACTCGAATTTAAACTGAATGTGGAAACAAAATGCTATATATATGCTTATTTAGCATGAGAACTAGACTTACTCCTCATAGGAGCATATGATTAAACAAGATCTTGAGCACTTCTTGAAACACTGAGTTGAACAGTTTGCATTATTTGAAATGAATTCAATGAAATGAATGAATTGATTAGTGATTAAAGGTCAAAGGTCAAGGTCACTGTGACCTCACATCCATCCCATTCTTGGGAACATGCTATATTAGGAACACCTGGAGGGAATTTCATTACATCTCCAACATCCACTTGGATTTAAGGATGAACTGATTAGCATTTGGTAGTCAAAGGTCAAGGTCAATGTGACCTCACTAAACATGTTTTTGTCCATAACTCAAGAATTCATACGTTAATTACTATTAAATTCCCTCAAAGGCTTCACTACATGAGGCTGGACAGACAGGATGTAAACTGCAACTTGACGAGCTGGTGGAGGCATACAACTGTTGAAACAGTTTTCACCCGTGTCTGTTTGTTTATCAGCAGGATTACACAAAAAGTACTGAAGCGAATTTGCACTGAACTTAAAAGAAAGTATTAGACAGTGTGGCTTTAATCTATCTTAAAGTAGTGAAAAGGTGCACTAATACTGTGTTTGTACAGCATGTTGTTACTCTGTATCTGTAATTCTCCTTTATTTGATTAGAGGGCAATTCTCTTGTTAACAACTTCACTAGTCCAGCTGACTCATGCAAGGCCAAGGCACCTGCTTGCACAGATTTCTTAAATTTCAGCAGAGTGCAAACGGGACCGCAGGCCTCTGCTCCCTGTCTTCCTCTTCCTTTCTCCTTCAGCTCTCAAATTTACAGCCTACAGGATTGTTTTTGTCGCTCTTGCAGCCTGGGAAGACTTTACGGAGGCATGCAAGGCCACAGATTATCCTTTGAAAGACAAGCTCTCAGCAAGGGTTCACTTGTGTTCACAGGCCCAACCATCTTAAGATCTCAGTAGCTAAATCATGTGAGGTCAGGTTTAATTGATAAGTTCAGCCTAGGGCTTTTATGCATGGTTTTGGAGGCTAAAGAGTATAAGCATAATAATAGAGCACACCCTGAGATTTAAACTCCTTGTGTAATCAGCAAATTGTGGTGTTTCTTTCACAGCATAAACAAATGTTTCATGTGTAAAAATGGCTGTTTCCTGTTTGCGTGTTGGTATCCCTCAAAACATTCATTAAGCTAAGAACATTCTGCAGAGACTGGGCTCAGCCCAACAGCTTTACTTTCGTTTTAAATTTAAGGTCCGTGCTAGTTCCTTCCACATGTGCAGTAGAGGAATTTTGTGTTTCCTCAGAATGTTTTTTTCAGTCTCAAGGGACCAGAAGTCTTTCCCCATCTTTTTCATGGTCTTTTGAATGAAATGAAAACATTTGCCGTTCCGTGTGTCTGGCCAAACCATCCTCTTGTCATGGACAAAAAGGCCATTTTCTCATCTACCCTTTCCTGGACTCTGTTGCCATGGAAACCCACAGTCTAGCTGGCAAAGGCTTTGTATTCCTGCAGGAGACTGTTATAAATGTGCTGTCTCATTGCTCTGTGTGTGTGTCTGTGTGTGTGTTTTGATGAAATAGTTTTCCTTTTTCTTTTTCTGTCTGAGTGTTAATGCACATCTGTGTTTGTGTGTAAGATATTTTACTGGGTGAAACGGTTTGTTTTTGGAAGCTTTGTCCTGGAATTTCAGATGCTTCTTCAGCT
>NW_019444724.1:0-2482 GCF_002814215.2 Seriola lalandi dorsalis
ATAATACAAGCACATGCATATGCATACACACAATCTAAAAGGAAAATTTACAGACCAGTTCTAACATTTCGTCATACATTAAAAGACAGCGTTAGACTAGCAGAGGCAGACTGACTGACAGTGATGGACAGGATGACTGGCACACATGCAGCTGACAGAGTTAAACACAGGAGGAAGAATAATGACAACTTCTATTTTAACTGTGGAGTTTGTTTGTTAGAGTATGTTTAAAGTCAAGGTCACCTCAGTGGGCTGCATTTCTCTCCCTGTTGTCAGCTCACATACGCACAAAGTTGCGAGCAGCAGAAATGGAAATTTGTCTGACTGTCTCTGTGTCTGTCTTTCATTTCTATTTGCGTGTGTATCCAAATGTGTTGGTTCAAGAAAAGTTAAAATGCAAGCTTGCGGATATGTATGTTTGTGCCTGCACAGAACGAAGACTGCGTGCGTGCGTGTGTGTGCGTGCCTGCGTGCGCGCACAAATTCATGCTGGTGAATAATGCAGTGAGAATAACAGTATGAATATTCATTAGCTTTGTACCAGTGACAGTTACTCATGTACCTGTCATTCAGAGTCTCAGGTCGGTAAAGCACACACGCACACTCTGGAAAGATGCTGTGGTGTGTGCTGCCTCTGCATTGGGATAGGTGTACACTTTCTGTTTTTAATCCACACAATGCATTCATGTTTATGCAAGTGTGCGTGTGTGTGGTTGGGGGCGTAGGGGTGGCTGGGTGTGGGGTTACTGATTTATTTATTGCATCTGTCCCTAAGAGTCATCATGTAAGCAGGATAGACTCCAGCTTGTCTCCTGTGTGTGTGTTTATGACCTCCGGTTGATGGTGTTGTGGCAGAGCTCCCAAACCCTCTGCTTTAATTCCAGCACAGGTCCTGCTGGAGAGACAGGTGCGCTAAACATGACTTATCCCTCACCTGAGCCCCCTACGATAGGACACTAATTGAACCTGTGTGTGTGTGTTTGTTCGTGTACTCCTGTCTGAGCGTGTCTATGCACTTGAGGCACATGCACTTTCACACACACATATATCCCCGGAACTAATTTCAACTTCATTCTCCCTCTGCGATCCGGAGAGCAAAGACAAGTCATGCAATAGCTCAGAGTGGAGCCGTAAACACAGCAGGTGAAATGATGCTCGAAGAGCACACAACTCTCCCTGAGCTCCCCAAGAATATTCAGATAGCTTTCATTTTCCACGAGATTGGCTTTGGGCGATGGCCACTCACTAGAAGAAGAGACAGGAAAATATAAAATTAGGGGACCCGCACTGGGAAGGGAATATGTGTTTGTGTTTAACATTACCATTCCTCAGTCTGTCATTGTGGCACAGAATAAGCAGATGGTTTACAAGAGGAATGACTATATGTGTTTTTTTACAGCATGGTAATTTATTTAATAATGTGCTGTGGGCTCATGTTTCCATAGGCCCTGGAGGGCAGAATAACACAGAACATGTAAGAGACATGCTACAATTGATTTTAAAAAAAAAATAAAAATCAGGGTTAAAAAACAGACAAGAATGCCATGGTTTTCTGAAATAATGGTGAGAAGGACAAAGTGTCGTGAAGAAAGTGAACAAGGTGAGTGACGAAACTGAGGAGAGGATATAGAGAAAGGATAATTGGATGCTAGGAAAGTAGAGGTATCGGAGCTCTGGCTTTCTCTCTAAACTCTAGCGTTGACCTTTGGTGGAGGAACAACATTTTATGATCCAACTACACGTGTAGCTGCCGAGTTTTGAGCCCACCTGTCCTTCAATGTCTTTGTGCGTTTCCATCTCTGTTTTCCATATGTCCTCTATTGCCAGTTCCCCCCCGACAGCTAAAGCATGTTCCGCACTTGTGTGTATGTGCATGGATGTATTTGCATGGTCGTTCATTGGTGAGTGCGTGTGCCTTTTCCAGCATTGTTAGAGCTTGTTCTGTGGTGATAAATCTAGCTCGATGTTGCCGTGGGGTCGCATAGCAGAGAGACAATCCCACTATTACAGCTACAAGCAGCCTACTATTCTTAGCTCAGGCAATCACACCACTCTCATTATTACTCAATAGGGTGGAGGCATGCAACTCATCATCTCTCATCATCTGTATAGCCCCTGGTAATAAATGCACACACTAAGACTTTTCACATGCACACACACACCTGCTCAATCGCTTATTATCTTCTATTGTATCTGATGTCTTTGTATTGTTACAGAAATAAGTAGAGGAGAGGATCAATGCTGATAAGACTCCTTAGTTCTCATACTCAGCAGTGGAAAATGATTTTAGGTTTTAGATACTCTGACTGATACTCATATTGTGCTGTAATCATCTGCTGTGAGGGAGGACGTTTGGGGATTAGTGAAAATGTGTGTTGACGTTATAGAAGAACTGAGGCAAGGATGACATGAGCATCTGCTGAGGGCCCTGTAGCCAGCAGGGGTAGCCAAGTGAACAAATTACAAGTACGTTTTTTTGTTC
>NW_019444725.1:0-2480 GCF_002814215.2 Seriola lalandi dorsalis
AAGAAGAATTACATGGAAAAGGAGATATACTTGTACATACGTAACAATTTTGTAGCTATTGCTTCTTTTTCATGGAACCCCAAAACTGACAAAACGGCTTTCAGACAAATGAGTGAATGTAACCTAAAAAAACTAAACAAATCACTTTCCCTCAGGGCTTCCGTAGTTATTTATAGTTGTCATCAGTTATATTCTTTACTTGTCTGATAATGTTTTTACTGCCTTCTTTCAGGACTCCACACTATTTCAGGCTTATCTAATGTATTCCATAGGGACAATTCAAAGTCAGGGGGCATGTGGTGGATGGCTATAGAAAGTTTTAGATTCTATTTTTGCAGAAAGTGTTTTAATCACAAAACAATTTAGAGCCCAAAGATGTGAAGAAGTCCTGTAGACTCTTTGTTAACTGTAGCTCAGTTTGAGATATAACCAAGCTCAGCTCACGCTATGAAAACAGTATGACATGAATAAATTCAAAAATTACTAAGCGCTTCAGAAGTTCCCTTTTTAAAGTGATGTCAGCATCTGTTGTTAAGCCACAAATAAAAATGAATAAACAAAACAGACAGTTGTGAAATATGTCAAAACAGAAAAAGCAGAAGAGATAAACAGTGAGAGTAAAACAGTAACAGTAGCTAATTTGCCATTCCCTCAGAGAATAAAGCCTTTTCACTTACATTTTCAATATTGCTATTAAATGCAATGGTGGATAGTAAATAATTAATGTGTTCATAATCTATGTGTAATTTAATTAAAGTTCTAGATAGTGACTGATGGGAAACATTTGTAATCATTCTAAGCAGATGATGACTGAGCATGAACAGATGTGTAGCCAGAGATAACATTACATGAGCAATAGAGCAGAGGCAGTAGAAGAGTTAGGGGGAGCCCCAGGATCACAAGTACCATCTTACTCTGGCTTAATGATACTGTAATAGCCAACAATTCCTTTGGGTGAAGATACGCCTGATTTTTGTTACAGATTAACTGCGTCTTCTTTATGCATCATTTTATTAGGTGCAGGAAACACTGCAACACACGGTGAATCAGGGACAGTGGACACAGCAGTTCCTCTTGTACTCATGATGAATGTAAGAGATTCACAGATTCAGCATTTTGCTTTTCACTGTTTGGAATATTCAGGATGTGGAGGAGGCTCATCTGCTAGATATGATTCAAAGTCTTCAGTTGGTGGATTTAGGCACAGAAAGGCAGCGTTGGATGAAAGAAAAGGCTTTCCATTGAATAGTCCAAGCCAGAAACATCAAGACAATAAATTGGCAGGAATATCTACCTTATCTATTGACAAACACTTGTCAACACAGAAGATCAATGTCTTTCGCTTGGCAGACATAACTTGGCCCGGTTGAATTTACCCGTCATGATGAGTCTGAAAGTTCAACCAACAATGGAGTCTTCTGAGAAATCACAGAATTAGTCTGGAGATATGATGAGACACTTCAAAAACGCCTTGATGTCACAAAGAAAAATCCAAAGGGAGACCCAAGTTATCGTTCAGGAGAGAGCTGGAATCAAATGATGAAGTGTGTCGCAAATTAAGTCAGACTTAAGATCATTGAGGAACTGAAGGAAGCAAAAAAAGACCCAACCTAGGTAAAGACCATTTATGGGTAGTTCTTAGATATGTTGGCAAAATGTGCCATTGATTTTGTCAGTGTAAAGAACACCTCTGGAACTGGTCTGGATAAATATCTCAAGGAGATGTCAGATAGATTTGGACTTGCTGATGTGGGAAGCCAAGACTATGATGGTTGTGCTGCTATATCAGACTTAGAAAAGTGTGCAAGCTTTTATAAAGCACAGCAATGCTTAGACGTTGCTGCTGTTGACAAGAGTTGCAAGAAGTTGAAGTTGCCAGAGTTGCACAGCACTTCATAATTTCTCGGTGTCTGTGAGCAACGTTATTCTTTCAAGGAGGCTCCTGCCAATAGACTTGACGTTTTTGTGGAGGTGGAACAGGAAATACAAGACTCCATGTGCCCTCAGCTAAACATGATGTGCTACAATATTGATAACTGCAATGTTCTCCTGAGTACTATCGTCCTTTACAGCAGATCCAAACAAGTGATGCCCCATGACAGCACTGGCCCCGAGCTAGACCATTGATTTTGAGTTTTGCCTACAGCTGGTGGCTTTGGTCACAATCCTCACAGTGACAGTTGTGATGTGTCGTGCGACTGCAAATCAGAGCTCTCCAGGCTGCAGACTGATGAAATGTTTGAGGAGATCAGGCAATAAGCCGAAACTGTTGCATCAAAGATCAATGATCAGTGAGAGGAAGAGGAAGAGGAGAAAGGTCTCAAGAAGAAAAAGACTACAACCAGCAGATGCAGATGCTGCTCGCCTCCGAAGGATGAGTTGAAAGTGAACTTGTTATGACCATATATGACAGATACAGTCCTGACAGTCCTGACACTTCACAGCATGTCAGATTTACACACTGTCACTGACAGAGGATC
>NW_019444726.1:0-2477 GCF_002814215.2 Seriola lalandi dorsalis
GTGCTATAAAAAACTGCTATTGCAGCTGCTGCTCAGTTTCTATTCTATTCTATTCTTTTCTATTCTATTATTTAAAAAGTAAGTCCGAAAAATGTGAACGCTATAAGAACAAGTACCGTAATTCCCAAACTAACATGCTCCCCTTACATAGTGCCATTTAGGTTTTTTCAAGTTTTCATACTGATGTGTTTTGATTGCTAATCACACCCTCTCCAAGAACAATCAGAATGTTGTGTTTCTGTTTCTGGGAATAAAGGCTCCAGCCTCCAGTTAACATCAATCAGCAGTGCTATTTCAAGTCAGTGGAGCATAAGACAATTTCTGTGAAAACTGATTTATCCTCTCAAACACTTCCATTACTCAGTCTTTCCATTATTGCAGCTCATTGCAGTTAGTAGTGCAGTGTTTAATCTTGAAAGACATGATTTTTATTCCAAGTAAACTGCTAACAGGACATTCTTATTTTCCAGAAGCAAAAACACTGCCATGACAGGCTGTCAAATGTCCTGAGAGCGAAAACTATCACAGATGGTTCCGTTTCAATTATTTGTATGTATTTCTCCAAAATTCAAACAATATTTACAGGTTATAGGAACCCTCCCGCTGTTGGTGAACCCGGCCTCTCTGGCTGGAGGGGCTGCAACTCCCACCCTCCCGCTCCAGGGTCTCCAGGTCCAGACTGTCACCCCACAGCTGCTTCTCAACACCCAGGGACAGATCATTGCCACTGTAGGAAATGGACCTGCCACAGTTGTGACTTCTGCTGCAGTTCTGCCCAAAGCCGCTGCTCCTCCAACACTTACCAAGCCTAACACACAGGTACACACAAAAATCTGTCTGGACTTTGGGGTCAGAAAGGACTACTGCATTTATAAAATAGGTTACATCCAAGACTGTTATTTATTTGTTCCCTCCCAGGCTTCGGTAACAAGTGTCACTCCGTCGCCAGTTGTAATCGCCCCGCAGCCGTCTGTACTGAAGACCGCCACCACGCTCTCTTCCACGGTACCCATCACCTGTGGAGACATTGCAAAAGTGGGCCAGCTTGTCAGCAGTATGTACACCTGCTTCTCCTATCCAAACATAGATCCGCTTTAAGTAGGTAGATATTTTTAACCAGACTCTTCACAATTGTAGAACCCCAGCAGGTTGTCAGCAGCGAGGAAGGCATTAATCTGGAGGAAATTCGAGAGTTTGCCAAGAATTTCAAGATCCGTCGGCTGTCCTTGGGGCTTACGCAGACACAAGTAGGGCAGGCTCTGACTGCTACTGAGGGTCCGGCTTACAGCCAGTCTGCCATTTGCAGGTAAATGACTCCCCTGTCCATGTTGCCTTGCATAGAGAAGTGTTCTTCAGCAAACTCTTTACAAAGCATCATTTGATATGTGCATACGTTGTCCACATTTGCGTGCACACAAATTACAATTCTTATACTGTTCCAACATGAATGAAGTTAAGGCACCCATGAAAAAAAACTACTCATCTTCTTGTATTATGTTAGTGCAGTCATGCTTAGTGGAGTGAGTGCAACACTGACATTTTGTGTTATATTTGCAAAAAACTGTTGCAATAAATCCTTAATGCATCAGTGTGAATACATTTGAATTGCATTAATTGCACTTTCTACTTTCTACATAAAAATAAGGAGATCTTTGAGTAAAGATTTGAACAATTTCTGACATATGGTTTATATAGTTTATTCCCTAAATCAAAAATTACTTTAAATTAATTGTTTGACATTTTGGGAAATACCTTTATTTACTTTTTGGCAGAGCGTAAGATTAAAAGATAGATACCACTCTCATGTCTCCCCATTAAATATGCTGCTACAGCCAGCAGCTGTTTGGCACAGCTTAGCATAAAGACTGAAGGGAATCAGCCAGCCGGACTCTGTGCAAAGGTAACAAAATCAGTCTATCAGAATCTCGTATACTCGTATTTGCTTGGATTAAACAAACAGGACATAGCATGGTAATTAGTGAACTTTGGAGGTTCTGGTAGGTGGATTCTGTTTCCTTCATACAGAGTTCAGCCCAGCTGTTTCCCCTGTTTCCAGGCGTTATGCTAAGCTACACTAACCACCTGCTGGCTGTAGCTTCATATTTAATGAGCCATATTGATCCTCTCACCTGATCTCAGCAAGAACACCAAGCATATTCCTAAAATGTTAAACTAGTCCTTTAATGCAATCAATAACATTTGCACTGCTTAGGCTACATTTTACAGAAAAAGAGGCGTCTGTGAGTATAGATTTTAAGAATTCTCCAAAGTGGTATTTCAATATGAACAGCAATGGAGTCGTTATTATATAGAGGTCAGTAATTACATTAAGTAAAATAATGAGATATTTGTCAGTAAGCTGGTTAAAGCTTGGACTGGTATATAAACTATCTAATTCACTTGCCTGCAAACTGGATCTATGTATACTATGTCTGTGTTCATAGGGATCAAATTGAGATACGGTGCCTATAGTGTAC
>NW_019444727.1:0-2475 GCF_002814215.2 Seriola lalandi dorsalis
TTAAAACTTTTATTACAAACAAGACATAATATAAATTTTTGTGATAAAATAAGAGTAAAGTGTAATAGGACACATTATTTAAAATAGTTTCTTCTGTTTCTGGTATCCTTTCATTGATTGTAATGCATGTTGATTTACTTTTTGGTGTATTTTTTATTTTTTTTATTCATTTGTGTGCATCTGCATATTCTCTTCCTCAGATGGCAGAGATAGATGGTCGTGATGCAGTGGAGATAATCTGCAACACAGAGAGTGTTGAAAAAGATGAGCTCCTGTTGTCACTGTGTAAAGCTTTCCTTACCCAGCATCTACACAATGGAGACATGTATTACATTTGGTAAGTATGATGTCCAGACAAGTACATCACACTAATATAACTATCTAACATCTCCTCGGCTTTCACTCTTGAATGTTACTTTCAGTAACTTTCAGTAGCATTGTGTAAACATTGTTTGCACAATATGTGTATATCCAAGGGGAGTTATTGGCAGGATACATATATTGATTTCTTAATTTGGTTCAGTACCCCTCTGTTTATTGAATGAGGAATTATAACATCTTTTGAATGAAAATATAACAAAACTAGTCTTTGACTTTTCAACTGCTGCCTTTCTGCAGGGACCTGGTGTTCATCTGGAGTAGGTTGCATCTTAGGGCCCATCCCTCAAGACAAGGCTTCCTGGCTGAGTGCTTACAGCTGGCTTCCTCTGCTACCAATGTCAGAGCCATCTTTCCCTTCATCAAACTCGTCACCACAGAGGTGCGGTGTGTCATCACAGCATCATCTTTTTCCATGTTGTGCTCGTCAGGACAAACGATAAGAAAAGATTTAGAAAGTATTCAGACCTTTTTGCACACTTTATTATGTTGTAGATTTAATTTCAAATGGATAAAATTGCCTTTTCAATTCCATTTCAAACTGGAATTAACATTTACAAAAGTGTTCAGCCCTCTTGCTCTGACATCCCAAATTGTGATCAAGACTATCCTGTTTGCTTTAATCATGTGTGAGATCTGTCTACAACTTGACTGGAGTCTACCTGTGGCAAATTGAACTGATGGGACATCGTTTAGAGAGGCCCACACCTCTGTATAAGGGCTCACATTTCACACTGCATGTAGGGACAAAAACCAAGCCATGACATCCAAGGAACTCAACGCAGTAAAGTGTGCAAAAAGTGAAGAGATCTTAAACTGCACCTGTATATATTTCTTTGTTTTATGCAGTCAAAATTAACATTTTTGGGTTTTCTTTCATCTTGGCTGTAGTAATTTGATACTTCTGTCTTCTACCAGTTTACCTAATTTAAAATAGTATTGTTTACTTTTTTAAACAGGTGGGTAGTGAAGGAATCCAGATCTGTGTAGAGCTTTGTGCCAGGGCCTTTCAACTGTGTGACATGCAGGCTGACTCTGTAACCCGGTCATTGGTCTGCAAGACCATCGCCTTCCTGCTGCCTCATGACCTGGAGATCTGTCGAGCGTGTGCCCTGCTGGTCTTCTGCCAGGAACGCAGCCTGGAGGCTTATCGAACCGTCTGCCTGCTGTACATGCATCCTGACCAGGAGCAGCATCCCCACAACAGCCCCGTCCGGACCAATGTTCGCTTCCATATTCTGCAGGTTGGAGAGGGTGAAAAGGGGAAGATGTTCAGCATCCTTTGATATATTGGATATATTAGCGTTATGATTTGTGCTTAACATTTACACATCTTTGTTTTCCAGATGCTGAAAGAGCGCCTGTGCTTTGATCCTGAGTTTTGGAACTTCCTGACCCTTAAGACCCATTGCTTGGAGTTGATAAGTGACAAGGTCATGAAGGCTGCTGTTCTAAATGAGATGAAGGAAGAAGAAAAGGAATACAGTGAAGAGCTTTTAACAAATAATTGTTTAAATGACTCCTGCACTCAAGGTTTAAATTTATGCCAGTGCACTGAAGCTACATTTGTGAACCAAGACCTTCCAGAACAGCAGATTAAAGATGGAGAGGCAGGAAAGTGTGTTTCACCATCAAATAATGCTCCCTTAAAGAGGAGGAAATGGAGGAGAAGGTTACGAAGGAGAAAACACTCTGCATCTGACGATGAGGCAGACCATGGTGATGATCCAGAGATCAGATACAATCTCAAATCCACCTCTATGGGTAATAAGCCTGTGTATTCACTAAGACGCAATCACACTAACTTGGAAAATTCAGCTACTGCAAAGCTCCCACTAAACCGCAAGAGAGAGTACTTGTCTAGATGTGTGAAGAGCCAAATTTTGAAAAGAAAAGGACGGAAGAAAAGATGGTTGCAGGGTCTTCCAAGGCCGGAGCAGGTACAGACAGTTAAAGAGAAGAAGGTCAAAGTTAAAGGGAAAAAACGAGGAAGGAAGCCTTTATTTAAATTTGAACTGTCTTACCCTGATAATGAAATATTCCTGACTCAGGACGAATCTGGTTTTGAGCAGAAAACTGATACAGAAGACAAAGAGC
>NW_019444728.1:0-2475 GCF_002814215.2 Seriola lalandi dorsalis
AACAGGTGAACTTGTTCATCAGAGTGTGCTGTTGTTGTAACTTCAATGTGGAGGATTGTGATGTTTATTACATCTTCAATGATGTCTGCTGTCTTTCCTCCGATACACGGCTCCGCTCGTTAACCACAGCTGCTCTAGTCTGTGAGAGCAGCGGCCATTAGCATGATAGGCTATTAGCTGTGACGTGTAACCAATCAGATCGTGCTGTGGGCGGGACATTGCTAACCACAGGGTGGAAACTACAGACATAGATCCTCTAAGATCTGAACATCCAGAGACAGGCGTCTGCATCAGAGCCAAAGTAGCCATCTTAAAATTAATGTATTTAATCGATTATCGGTTAAGAAAACAACAATACTGTGCCGTAATACCGTAATACGACTTCACTCCGAACACAGTGTGAACGAGGGACAATTCTGTCCTCCCAAAATATTGGTAGGGACATTTCCCCATATGCAAACCTACCCCCTTGCAATATAGATTTGATTATTTCATGGTAACTTGAGTGTTTCCATTTTATGCTACTTTATACTTCCACTCCAACATTTCAGAGAGAAATTTGTACTTTCTACTCCACTTTGTTTATTACACAGGTGTTTTAGTTGCTTAACACTATTATAGTTTATTTGCTGTGCACCCCAATCTTCACTCAATCTTAACCACACTGTAGCGGCCAGGTGCAGATACTGTAGAAAGCAAGAATTAAAAATATTGTCATTATATGATAAAAAACATTGTCACAGAATCAAATCCAGGGTTTTGCATAACTGTCAGAGCTGACACCATCTGGTGATTGACTGAGTCGCCCAATGTTCAATAAAGTTTTCTGAATTTGATTATGAAAGTGGACAAACTGCGGTTAGTAGCCAACCTGTCCAGCTACAGAAACTACTACTGAAGTCAACTTAACAGCAGTGCAGGTCTGACCGTGAGGGGGCGGGGCTGTGAAGAGTATAGGAAACCGCGACAACGCGATTGGCTGGTTGAGATCGTGACGAAATCTGATTGGTTACGGAAAACACCTGAAGTCAGCCGATTACCAGAGGTAGGGTGAGAGAGGGAGAGAGAGGATTATGAATTAAAGTTTCATTAGTGAAGCAATTTGATTGGTTGATTATTTTCGGTCCTGATGTTATTACCGGAATAGAAAATAAAAAATGAAAGACTAACAGGGGTCACGTGACGTGGTTGACGAAAATGGCCGAATGAAAATAACTTAATTAGCCTTGAAACCCGACAAAGAGCCCAATTTTCTCTGGGTTATCTGGTCAAAAGTTGGCAATATACCACAATAAAGCCAAATGCTCCGAGAGAGCCGGCTACGGTGGAGTGAAGGCTACCGATGCGGCTAATGCTACACAAGCTAACCAGAAAACAGCGCCACCTCACGAGGCACCAAACAGCGACTCACCCGTTGCTAGATCCATCTTCGGTATTGTGGTATTGTGTGATTAAAGAGGCTGTTACAGGTGACAACAAGTGCTACCGACTGCAAATTGGCTAAAAGTACTAGTAATAATAAGTAATTTCTAAGTTTCCTGAAGGAGGCTCACGAGAGGCCGCAGGCCAACGTCTGCGTCAGCGTCAGCGTCAACGTGGCCGCCATATTGGACCGGAACAACACTGCCCTGTAAACATAGAGGAGGGAGCTGCAGTTTTTACTGAAGGAAAAGGCTTATAATGTTTTTATTTCTCCGCCGATTTCAATGTTTCGTTTTTATATCCATGGGTTTATGATCTTAGTGCAGTTTGTTCCCCAGTTACTTAGAATCATGATGGTTCAGGCTGTAATCACTGCTCTCCATAAGGAGCTGTCTATCAACCTTTGGTTTACATGAAGTGAATAGGACCACGTGGTGGAAATAATTCATTATCATAAGGAATTGTTAAAACTAGTGAAATGAAGTAAGATAGTGAGAGAAAGAACATGAGCAAGTGAGATATAGCTATAACAATAAATAACTATAGTACAACTGTATATCGTATTATTATTATTATTATCCTGCTGATACAATGAGGTTCTACATGAATATGTTATAATATTATAGTAGCAGCGTATTATTTGTGTTAACCTTTCTTGCTTCAGCTCCCAGACCTTAGTCACAGGGGAGACTTATGTCTGGATCTGCAGTTCCCCTGCAAAAGATAATAGATAAAGATATACATGATTATAATGGAGACATGGGGGAAGAAATTGAAAAATGCAATGTTTTTGGCCCATTATAACCATGAAAGGTAAGATATTAAAAATCACAAAAATTAAGACAAAGAAATAAAGATAAAATAATATAATGCTAAAAGAGAGGAGATGTTGGGAATAGAATAAAACTAAAAATGAAATTAGAAATAAAAAAAATAAAAGTAGGTTATTAAAAGGAAAACAGTTTAACCCTTAATTAATAAAAAGCCAGAATATAAAGGTAGGTCTTGAGTTTGCTTTTAAAAAATATCAATACTTTCCACTGCCCTCAGGTC
>NW_019444729.1:0-2160 GCF_002814215.2 Seriola lalandi dorsalis
ACAAATCTTGACAATTGATATGATATTGTTTGCCAAATTACAGCCATTTAAACAGAAACAGTAGCTCCATATACACAATATTGCATTTTCCTCAATAAAAACCTTGATGTTAGTGGCTCTGTTTCTCCTGCAGAAGGCTGTGTAGTGCTGGCTGTGAGCAGACACATTTTCTTGACCCTGACCTTAGCTGTTTCTAACTGAGAAAGCCAGTCTGACAGGGAGCTGCCACCTGACAAAGGTGATGGGAAGCTCATCATTTTTGACATGGTGAGGAATACTTGTAGAAAGACCCTTTGACCCCTTGTTTGTGCCTACAGCAATCTCACCCTCAATGACCTTGTACATCATTTGTACCACAACCATGCTAAAGTCCGGTCAGGACCTGCTTGCAGCATGATGCAGCTCATGTTTTAAATAAAATTTCATGGGTAGTACTTCCAGAGGGTGTCAATGTATAGGACTATGAACAGGCAGTGCCTCTTTGTAATTGTCTCTAGCATTGAAACAACTGAAATGTAGACTTTCTCTTTTCCAGGGGACTCAGCCAAACACATGTCATTGATGGCTTTGATATATTTGTTCAGAGGAGCACATAAGAATACAAGAATATAGAAACTTTGAGAAGGTTCTCTCTGACACTACTTCCAGGTGAAGGGAACGGGAGTATTGAGAGTATTGAGTATTGAGATCCTTCATCTGTATTCTGAAGGTATCTGAAGATGAACTTCACTTTCCCTGTGTTTAATTTTACCTTCCCATAAAAATCAAGGAGGTAGTAGGACATAGTGCTTTTCAGCCTCATCTGTCTTCATGTTCACGTTCAGAGTGTTGCAAGCTTGCCCCTGCCCTTTTGACCACTGGGAGTGTTTGTCGAAGGTTTCCACCAAGCAGGAGTGCTTTGCCTCCCCACAGGAGCTCTGAATACGTGAGGTCCCTCTGTTCTTTCCACACATTCGACATAAAAGAGGAGGAATCTGAAGATCTCATCCCAGAGGATCCACCTGCTCTCTCTGATCAGTTTAGTCAGGAAGGACTTGGCTATGATTGCACAGATTGAGTTTTCAAAGATTGAAATCAGAATTTGAAACCTTGAATGAGCCATCGTACCACCATCTCTGTCCCTGGCGATCTTTTTCACTGCGCTCAGCTAAAAAGTCAGATAGTTGATTGTTGAAATTTTAAAAAAGAAAGGTGAAACAGAGAAAAAAAAAAAAGAATACTATATAATAAAAGTATACTGGACACCATGGAAAGAGTAATTGGAAAGTAGTCATTAATTTGCTGTGGTCTGTGGCAGCTCCAGTGACCTGGTCAGTGTCACAGCGCTCAGCTAAAGTCAAGATAGTTGAATGAGATGTGACAACCAGTGTACATTTTAAAAGACAGGAGACCTACACTAAAGCGCCTTGGATTTAGCAGATTGTACTGAAGCCACAGCCTCTTCACAGCATTACCGTACATCACACAGTACATGTGCCAGGATAAAATAAGACAGAAACATCTGAAACGGGCAAATTTGGTATCAATTGAAAGGCCTAATTAAGAAATAGGTCCAATTCCATACTGCCTGCTGCTTTTTTAGATGGAGCAGTTGCGCGCACACACACACACACACACACACAAAATGATCTCCAATTATAGCAGTAGAAATCAGAAGGGCTATGATTTTATTCCTACAGACAAGTCGACTGAGAGCTTTTTTTGAGGCCAAACAGACTGTTCTTGACAGGCCAAGTCAGTCACCTGACCTCAATCCAGCTGAGCGTGCGTTGCTGAGGACCAGACTAAAATCAAAAGCAAAGCAAGCAAGAAGTGAATATGGTTGTGAAGTGCACTCCTGGCAGAGCGTCAGCAGGGAATAGTCTGCTGCTGATTGTAACTCAAAGACTTCAGCCAGTTGCAAAGGATTTGCAACTAACTATGAAATATGTTAACTTTTTCAATTACTTTCCATTAAAGCGGGGGACTAAACAGAGGGTTGCATTAGCTATACTGCTCATCTGATGTAGATGTGAACAACCCTCAAATTAATGTTCAAAGTCAGCACTTGAACCTCACAGTCATTGGTTCAATTTAAATCAAATGTGTTGGAGCGGAATCTAGCAGAAATTATGCTAATGGGTTCTTTCTCTCTCTCTCTCTCTCTCTCTCTCTCTCTCT
>NW_019444730.1:0-2422 GCF_002814215.2 Seriola lalandi dorsalis
GGACCACAGAGCTGCACACACATTACAAAGATGTTTGCATCAGATAGATTACTTACAAAATGAAAACAAACACACACCCCTACACAAATAAATGTCGCCTCTCTATTATTGATTTCCCCGACGGCCCCGTGGTGCTGCAGGGATTTTGGAGACGACAGAAGATGATTTTTAACTTTGTAAACTACATCATCTGAGCTCTCTCTAACGGCTGGCACACAAAATTTATAGAAACACCAAAGTGGAATAATGTGGATGCTTTGATTTCTTGTCACTCTCATGCTGGCAGAGATGAAGATGGTGGAATGAAGTTAATAAGTGCCTATCACTGAAACGGTGCAGTTACTATGAGAAGCACGTTATGGAGAGAAGTAATCTGGTTGGCTGACATGAACCACACTTACGTGGACTTCTAGCTTGCTCTCACACTGTCTCTCGCATAGTTTGATTTCTATATGGACCAATACAATAGGAGCGTCAATGGGCTGTGAGGAGGCGGTGAGTGCAGAGACAAGTGTTCTGAGGCCGGAGAGATGTCAACAGGGTGAGGGAGAGATGGAGGACAGGAAGCAACAGAGGGAGATGGAGAAGAAGTACATATTAAAGAGCACGTGAAAGATGAAGGGAAAATGTGAAAGCGATTGAACGTCAGGGATAGCACATTATTCAAATGACAGGCCACAGATAATTAAGCAATAATGGAGAGCACTGTGTGGGAGTGAGGCTCTGGCTTGGGAGTTGAAGGGCCGCAGGGGCAAAGAGTGGAGACACATGGAGGAGAGGAGGCGAGAGAGAGAGAGAGACAAAGAGAGACAGAGAGTGAGAGAGAGAGAGAGAGAGTGACAGACAGATAAGAAGGAAGTGAATGTTACCAAAGAGGAGTTGAGGCAGTTGAGCAGGAGGGAGAACAGACAAACCCATTAGCCCTGTGATGGTAATCATATGTTAATGGCTGCTATAGAGAAGCTCATAAGTCATGATAAACACATTAAAGAGAAAATATCTGCCTGCAAACACATGAAAAGTTAACTGGATTATTTGCCTCACTATCCATCTTGCTCCAGTGCCTGTGTTTTTGTGAGCAAAGGGCGCATTAGCAGGAGGGAAATATGCACAGGAACACAGCACATTACGATTTTACAGCCACTTTGTGTATGGATTGGAATGAACTTTTACAAGGACGTTCAGTACATAACACACAGGGACATAAGCCATAAGCTTATTTTATACCACATAGATAAAAATCAACAACAAACAACAGCAATAGACCTAATAAAATGGAACAAATCGTCATGGCAAAACATCACACCAGCTTAACTCACAAAATGTGGCAGCAATAGATAAAAGTGGCACATTGGCCCACATTAATGTATATTTGTCTTTTTGGGGCAAATTATCGTAATTTTGGTGTTGTGTTTGGTCACTGGTGGTGTAACATTACCAAGCCAATGTTGTGTAAAGGAGATCAGGGATCCCTAAACAACACTCAAATGATATTCCTCAACAATGTCCTGCCCACATGAGGAAGTATTGCAAGTATTTAATCATCAAAATTTGGACCAGATGTTAGCACTATATGAAAACTTAAGGGATCAACAAAGTTATCGAAATACCTAATATTACTATCCCTAAAATGGTTGTATTTTATATAAAAATTAGACAGATATAATATATTCCGGCCTAAACCAAGCTAGAGTATGTTATAATGTGTGGGTGTTGTGTGCCGACATTCATGCAGCTGTTTGCCAACACACAATATTTGTACATAATTTGATTACATAAAAGTGTACTAGCACAAGAGACTGACTCATATTTACCAAACCAGAATGTACAGCAAAAGAAAAAAATTACAAACAGTTTTCAACCAAGGATAGAAAAAAAACAAAGTAATAAATAAAATAAACCACGCAATAGAATAAATAATAATGTGTGTTTTTCGGCTTTTGGTTTGGCTCAACAAAACAGCATTCTGTTTGAAGCATAGGACTGCAGATACAGAGACATGTGGTTGAGTTATTCTGTGTGCAGCTGCAGTTGCTCTGAAACCCTCTCTCTGCATTGCACATACACTTTTCCACGTACACTATCTTTACAGAAGCATGTCTCAGCTTAAACACCATTGCAACATTTTAAACTCCCCACCTGATATCCTTATGATTATATAACACTCAATGATTCCTCCCTGCCTCGTGTACAACCCCGCCATCCTCTTCCAACAGGGAATATGCAATTAATGACACAAGGTTTTCTCACAATAAATGTGACTTAACTTGTCTCAAGTATGTTGTAATATCTAATTAACATCAGCTTCTCCATGCCCCAAAATTAACCGCTCAACCCCCTACTCTCTAATGTCCTGTAATGAGTGTGATTGCTTTATACTCCCTGTGCCCCTTTTACTTGTCTGTGATAACACCCCAGAGGA
>NW_019444731.1:0-2977 GCF_002814215.2 Seriola lalandi dorsalis
AGGGTCAGTGGTACTTTAAGCTAACTGCTAATGTCAGCAAGCTAAACTGTTTAGTGCTAACATTAAAATACTAACGTTTAGTAGCTATATTGTTTGCCATGCTCACTGTTTTGAGCATTAGACACAAACCAAAGTTCTTGCCAACTCAAATTCTGACCTGAAGATGGCACTAGAGATCACCAAAATTATTACAATTCATCCTGCAGAGGACATAAATGGATGTACCAAATTTCATAACAATCCATGCAGAAGGTGCTGAGATATTTCACACAAAACCCCAAATGTGGAGCTCATAGTGGCACTGGAGGAAAAGTCAGGGGATCTCAGCAGACACTGAGATATTTCACTGGGTGAGTGAAAACTTGATGTGAAATGAAAAGTCAAGGAATCATCAAAGTCAGCAGGCTTCATACTCTGGAGACCGTGAATGTCTGTGCAACATTTCATAGCAATCCATCAAATATTTGTTGTGATGTTTCCGTCTGGACAGAAATGGCAGGCTGACCGAAAGATTCAACAATCAAAAGATTGAAGAAAGATATAGGAAAATGTCATGAAATGTCTTTCTAAATTTCAAATTTTCTTATTGCCGTCTTGTCCTTACCATCTGAATTATCCTTTAAGCTTAATTACTCTGTACACACAGTTTATTATAAAGCAGCTTATTGCCATTAAACGAAGGAGGAGTTTTTCCTGCAGGACAATTCACAATGATGCCATAATTACACCAACACTGTCTATATCTGCCAATAACCCCAATAATTTACTTATGTCATATTCTGAGGGAGGGGACCATGAGTGTAAAGACAACCAAACACATGCCACCAGTTAAATATGCACATACACTCCCACCATCATTTTAACAGCAGCGGCCTTCATGCTGCTGCTGTAAGTGAAGACATCTGAAGGAGAAAATATTTCCCTCGCCCCTCAAAAGGAAGCGACTGACTGTTACTGTGCTATTGTGTTACCCTTTCACAAGGTTATAGCAATACATTTCAAGAAGCAGCAGTGGAGCTTGCATACTCTGCAGCCTGGTCTGTTTCTCTGTGATAGCCCATCACCGCTGTTTGTGTGCCAGAGCTTCTAATAACGGATTATCATGGAGCTGCTCCACATGTTTTTCTGAGGCCTTTAAATCTTTTCAGTACAAAAATTGCTTCATCATATTTCTGTGACTAATCTATAATAGCCAAAATTGTAATAGGCTACATATTAAATTGCGTAGCCAACGCTATGAGGAATTTCCTTAATAGATTATTGTACATGGACATCTGAGGAGCCCACATTCGCAGGAGGTACATGGCTGAGAGGAATGTACAGGAAAAAAAAAAAAAAAAAAATGTTGAATATTCTCTCTTCATTAATGTATTATATGATAAATTATTTCTTCATAAGCACACGGGGAGGAAATGGAGTTAAATGACAGTGAAATGACGAATCCTGCACAATGTCATGACACTATATGTGCACATAACTGCCAGAGAATAATCACCTTACATTTAATTGCTCCCTGTTGTTAAATGTTTCGGTGTAATTAATCATCATCTTTCGGTGACATGAATATCAAACCAATTAAATGTGGTTAAAAAAAAAACAACACTTTTATTTTGCTGTCATTTAATGTTGTACAATGTGTGTAATTTTTTCCTGGAGAGATTGGTTTATTCCAAAAAGTGCTAATTTGGATCTAATGAAAATCTAGAGCTGTTGGCAGACAGACACATTTTGATTTTATGGTCTGACAGCAAGCACCGGATTGTTTGTCCAGATATTCACTCACCCACAGCAGAGGATTGTGGCTGCCTGCACAACCTGATATGAAAGTGCATTACTAAGCAGGCATTTGACTATCAGTAACCCATGCTGAATGGGACTACAACAAACAAATAGATAGGAAACCTTATTTGTGCCTCCCACATGCACTTGTGCATGAGTCAGCAGAAAATTCAGACCATATGGCTTAAATTGTGTCCAGAGGAAGACAAACTGTCTGCAGGTTAAAAAAAAAAAACAACAACAACACTCACAAGAGCAATTTCCATAGTGTCGTTTACAGTGTTTCCTTGCATGAGTGATACATGATTAGCCTTAGATTAACTAGGCTGGATGAATCTTCTGCAGCTATAGGTCCACTGAACCACACTGAACGCAACCCATGCCTTGTGAGAGAAGCTCCAAGAAACCAATACTACTGTCTCACTGAGCCATATGATGATCAATGTTTTCACAATGTGAAAGCAGCCCTACACAAAACATGCCCATCATTACATAATTGCATTAATTTAACAAATGACAGCCAACTCATGTGGCAGTCTTGGAGTGCAAACATTAGATGGTTTATTTCTGCTGTGACAGTCAAATGCACAAAACAAGGACAATAAACTGGGGCTCTTGTCTTGGCAAACGATCAATTCAGCATTCCTTTATTACAGTAATGCCTGTGCATGGTGACTTTGACAGTAAGGACATCATGACCCAAAACTGGCTCCACCATCAATGGAGCAACACAGCAGCAGCGTGAAACCAGGATGTGGGCCTTGTCCCTTACAGTAACTTACATAAATCTCAAAAGCTGGACCTTCTGTAAATTATTTCTTCTGAAAATTGCATTAAAATTAAATAAAATGTGTGAACACAGAAAAATGCTCATGCAATTAATTAACTATCACCCACTGAGAGGAGCCTGGCTCATCTGCAGAGGAGAGAGGCTATTAAGCAACCCTCCTCAAGAGGTCTGTGCCCAAAAGTCACCTTGGGAGGCCAAATTGACGGGATAAGTGATGGCGCAAACGGGTTGGGATTGGGTATCCGCCAGGAAGGCAGGACATAGAGCAACATACAGCTGCTTATCAAATGGGAAGCAGGACTTTTTTGGGGAGGAGATGTGGGCCAACAAGGACAATGACACCGTCCTGTTTTAAATCGCCATCCACCATCTCTTGAACGCCCTTTCAGTTAATGGGCTTGCTGGGCT
>NW_019444732.1:0-2470 GCF_002814215.2 Seriola lalandi dorsalis
TGACTAGGCTGGACTGAACAGACAGCTACAGTCTAACTTCCAGTTGGCATCGCACTCTACCTATTAAAGACAAAGCAGCGGGATCAAATGACTAACTGTGAGGACAGGCTGGGGAAAGGATGAGTGATTTCCAGTTCATCTTTGCTTTTATCAGATGAAAAAAGCATCCAACAGGAGGAGGATTTTATGTAAACATGCTAATATTAAGGTTAACAAGAATGTAAAACCAAACATTACTGTA
This sequence comes from Seriola lalandi dorsalis, assembly GCF_002814215.2. Taxonomy (NCBI): domain Eukaryota; kingdom Metazoa; phylum Chordata; class Actinopteri; order Carangiformes; family Carangidae; genus Seriola; species Seriola lalandi. Next base: position 242 of record NW_019444732.1, read on the forward strand.
GATCTCATTGTTAAATTAAACACATAACTGATACTAACTGAACCCTGCCAGACACTATTAAAATACATCACCTATCGGTACAAAACACTCCCCCTGTCAGCATTTTATAGTGCACATGTTCCTGCTGCTGTGTTGTGAAGAAGAGGAGGTCCAAAGTTAAAGATTTAAAGCCAAACCATGTGTGACACAAAAACAGCTTTCCAACACATGGTGCGGTTTAAACAAGTTTCCCTTAAATGGATGCATCGTTCAGATGAAGCTTTGTGCATAACTTGTTCTGGAATGGCTGGACAGATGCTTTGCAAATATACTTGCAATATTGCTGCAGGCAGTCAGATTCAACTAACAAAGAAATTAATCATTAAAGGCTAAAGTGCTGCACCTGGTATCGACAGTATAATCGGATTACAGATTATACATGTAGGAGATTATAACTACAATAATAACTACTTATGCCATTGCTGGCAGGGCTAAGAAACTCGTAACTAAAGTTTAAGAATTTGATCAGAGCCTTTACTAAAGGTTGTTTGAGGTCCAGTTTCAGACCGGATGCTCCCGTTCAACAGACTGATGGCTCAGGAACATATGAGCAAGCACGCTAATGGGTATTGGTTGTAAACTTAAAAGCTTGACTGATGATGGTTCAGTGCCTGAAACATAGTTCAAATAAGGTGAGGGATCAGACCGGAAGGCACAGGAAGTTTGATTTGTTTAGGATTTCCCCGCACACACTGTATGTCACTGAGACGTTGTGGGTGTGCAGGATTGTAATGTTAAGTAATGTAATGGTGGATTGACAACCATTGACAGCAACATAATACATGAAAACATTTTATATTACAGTATAACAGCATAATTCTCTAAAATTAAAAGCAAAATTGAAACATAAAAAAAATTGCTGGTTCATGAAACATGTTAATCTTGTCCTTTATAAGCCACTTGTTTGTAATCTGCAGTTATGATATAAGTGTAGCGTCTATAATGCTGTAGTCTTTGTGGATAATGACAGTATATCTCATCATCCATACAAACTGCAGTAAAATAATTCTGCCCAAGATTCTAGGTTTGAATATGATCCCATCCAATCCACCATATGTCAATGTTTGTGGTAAGTAGGACCCAAAATGCAGCCAACACTTGGGAGACGGTGAAAAAAGTTTATTCAACTGAAATAGCTTACACAACACTGGTGAAGCACAGGGAAAGAACAGGGAAACACAGGAACTTAAACAAGAAACAGGAACAGGCAACATGAACAGACCGAGGACAACCAGACATGAACAGGCGACGTGAACCGATGAGGACAAACCCAGAAATCAACAGACGAACCGACACAGACAAAGGGGAGCACAAACACTATATAGATAAGGGAGGCAAGGGTGATTGAACACAGGTGAAATACATTAGGGCGGGGCAGACAATCACCACACAAATAGGACCAAGACAGGAAGCAAAACACTGAGACACAAGGAAACCTATTACAAATTAAAAGTCCACACAAAACTAACAAAAAGTGTCTGCCATAGAAAACCATGACACCATCTGCTGTGCAAAATATGCAAAGTTTGATTTGAGGAAAAAATACTAAGATGTTGAACAGCACACAGATGTTGAAAGGAAAAGGACAATAAATGATTAGTTATCCACATTTATACTAATAATGAAATTAGTAATTGAGTAATTGCGATTCATTCAGATTACATTAATATTAAAAGTCCATCTAAACATGCAGACAGGTTGGTATTCAAAGCCAGGCTGTAACAGACACAGGAGCATGGTGGTAGGCAGACCATGTGAGTCTGATTACACAGTGTAAATCCGTAAATAATTTTGGGAGGCCCCTCCTGGTCACATTAGGCTCTACAAGATCAGACAGGGTTTAGTGGCCTTCCTGTCACTACTGGGCAGCAGGGATAACAGCCTGCAGTCAGTGAATGCCTTTTTATATTGCACTTTGATCCTGCTGCATGACAAACAGTAGAAACAAAATGGTGTTACTGGATTGACACATTAAGATGGGGTATTAAATTTCCTCTCTGTCTCCACTTTTCTAATTTCTCTATCATCAGTCTCCCTGTGTCTCACCTGTTCTCACGATACCTGAGACAGCAAAGTTTTGTTGTCCGACAATGTTTGTTTTTTTCCATGTCCCAGTTTTAGAGGTCACATGATGGACATATCTCCTTCCCTGCTTGTGCTGCGTGCCTTTTATCAGGTACATCACCATGC
>NW_019444733.1:0-2885 GCF_002814215.2 Seriola lalandi dorsalis
TCTCCTCCCCAAAAAAGTCCTGCTTCCCATTTGATAAGCAGCTGTATGTTGCTCTATGTCCTGCCTTCCTGGCGGATACCCAATCCCAACCCGTTTGCGCCATCACTTATCCCGTCAATTTGGCCTCCCAAGGTGACTTTTGGGCACAGACCTCTTGAGGAGGGTTGCTTAATAGCCTCTCTCCTCTGCAGATGAGCCAGGCTCCTCTCAGTGGGTGATAGTTAATTAATTGCATGAGCATTTTTCTGTGTTCACACATTTTATTTAATTTTAATGCAATTTTCAGAAGAAATAATTTACAGAAGGTCCAGCTTTTGAGATTTATGTAAGTTACTGTAAGGGACAAGGCCCACATCCTGGTTTCACGCTGCTGCTGTGTTGCTCCATTGATGGTGGAGCCAGTTTTGGGTCATGATGTCCTTACTGTCAAAGTCACCATGCACAGGCATTACTGTAATAAAGGAATGCTGAATTGATCGTTTGCCAAGACAAGAGCCCCAGTTTATTGTCCTTGTTTTGTGCATTTGACTGTCACAGCAGAAATAAACCATCTAATGTTTGCACTCCAAGACTGCCACATGAGTTGGCTGTCATTTGTTAAATTAATGCAATTATGTAATGATGGGCATGTTTTGTGTAGGGCTGCTTTCACATTGTGAAAACATTGATCATCATATGGCTCAGTGAGACAGTAGTATTGGTTTCTTGGAGCTTCTCTCACAAGGCATGGGTTGCGTTCAGTGTGGTTCAGTGGACCTATAGCTGCAGAAGATTCATCCAGCCTAGTTAATCTAAGGCTAATCATGTATCACTCATGCAAGGAAACACTGTAAACGACACTATGGAAATTGCTCTTGTGAGTGTTGTTGTTGTTTTTTTTTTTTAACCTGCAGACAGTTTGTCTTCCTCTGGACACAATTTAAGCCATATGGTCTGAATTTTCTGCTGACTCATGCACAAGTGCATGTGGGAGGCACAAATAAGGTTTCCTATCTATTTGTTTGTTGTAGTCCCATTCAGCATGGGTTACTGATAGTCAAATGCCTGCTTAGTAATGCACTTTCATATCAGGTTGTGCAGGCAGCCACAATCCTCTGCTGTGGGTGAGTGAATATCTGGACAAACAATCCGGTGCTTGCTGTCAGACCATAAAATCAAAATGTGTCTGTCTGCCAACAGCTCTAGATTTTCATTAGATCCAAATTAGCACTTTTTGGAATAAACCAATCTCTCCAGGAAAAAATTACACACATTGTACAACATTAAATGACAGCAAAATAAAAGTGTTGTTTTTTTTTTAACCACATTTAATTGGTTTGATATTCATGTCACCGAAAGATGATGATTAATTACACCGAAACATTTAACAACAGGGAGCAATTAAATGTAAGGTGATTATTCTCTGGCAGTTATGTGCACATATAGTGTCATGACATTGTGCAGGATTCGTCATTTCACTGTCATTTAACTCCATTTCCTCCCCGTGTGCTTATGAAGAAATAATTTATCATATAATACATTAATGAAGAGAGAATATTCAACATTTTTTTTTTTTTTTTTTCCTGTACATTCCTCTCAGCCATGTACCTCCTGCGAATGTGGGCTCCTCAGATGTCCATGTACAATAATCTATTAAGGAAATTCCTCATAGCGTTGGCTACGCAATTTAATATGTAGCCTATTACAATTTTGGCTATTATAGATTAGTCACAGAAATATGATGAAGCAATTTTTGTACTGAAAAGATTTAAAGGCCTCAGAAAAACATGTGGAGCAGCTCCATGATAATCCGTTATTAGAAGCTCTGGCACACAAACAGCGGTGATGGGCTATCACAGAGAAACAGACCAGGCTGCAGAGTATGCAAGCTCCACTGCTGCTTCTTGAAATGTATTGCTATAACCTTGTGAAAGGGTAACACAATAGCACAGTAACAGTCAGTCGCTTCCTTTTGAGGGGCGAGGGAAATATTTTCTCCTTCAGATGTCTTCACTTACAGCAGCAGCATGAAGGCCGCTGCTGTTAAAATGATGGTGGGAGTGTATGTGCATATTTAACTGGTGGCATGTGTTTGGTTGTCTTTACACTCATGGTCCCCTCCCTCAGAATATGACATAAGTAAATTATTGGGGTTATTGGCAGATATAGACAGTGTTGGTGTAATTATGGCATCATTGTGAATTGTCCTGCAGGAAAAACTCCTCCTTCGTTTAATGGCAATAAGCTGCTTTATAATAAACTGTGTGTACAGAGTAATTAAGCTTAAAGGATAATTCAGATGGTAAGGACAAGACGGCAATAAGAAAATTTGAAATTTAGAAAGACATTTCATGACATTTTCCTATATCTTTCTTCAATCTTTTGATTGTTGAATCTTTCGGTCAGCCTGCCATTTCTGTCCAGACGGAAACATCACAACAAATATTTGATGGATTGCTATGAAATGTTGCACAGACATTCACGGTCTCCAGAGTATGAAGCCTGCTGACTTTGATGATTCCTTGACTTTTCATTTCACATCAAGTTTTCACTCACCCAGTGAAATATCTCAGTGTCTGCTGAGATCCCCTGACTTTTCCTCCAGTGCCACTATGAGCTCCACATTTGGGGTTTTGTGTGAAATATCTCAGCACCTTCTGCATGGATTGTTATGAAATTTGGTACATCCATTTATGTCCTCTGCAGGATGAATTGTAATAATTTTGGTGATCTCTAGTGCCATCTTCAGGTCAGAATTTGAGTTGGCAAGAACTTTGGTTTGTGTCTAATGCTCAAAACAGTGAGCATGGCAAACAATATAGCTACTAAACGTTAGTATTTTAATGTTAGCACTAAACAGTTTAGCTTGCTGACATTAGCAGTTAGCTTAAAGTACCACTGACCCT
>NW_019444734.1:0-2468 GCF_002814215.2 Seriola lalandi dorsalis
GGGCATCAGCAGACTTACTTGTAGAGACTGTCGGGTTCCAGGCACTTGAAGACCACTGAATATAGCACAGAGTGAGGATGGTCTCCACTTCTCCTCCCGGCAACAACACAGGATGAACCCAAACCAGAAAACAGATCATCCATCAAGCTCAGAACCTCACCTGGTATGAAACAGGAAGGAAAGAAGAAAGTGTAAAAAGAACAGACAGAAAGAAACAAAGAAAATCTTACAAAAATTCTTCTTTGGAAATGTTATTTGTACTGTTTTACCATCTGTCATACTTTTTTGCCAAAAAGGAAAAAAAAAGGCAAACTTATCTTTCAACAATATCTTTTATCTATTGTTTCATAGTCAAACAAAGCAATGCCACATGTTTTCGTTCCACCACATGTTTCAACACAGGAAAACAATGGCTCACAACATGAGCTTAGTCATGAATGAATTTCTACATTTGGGAAAGCAGTGCTTTCCTTATCAATGATTGTGCCATTTGACTCTGGTGTTATGAGTTTCCCCTCTGCCCGGTCCGGTAGGAGCCATTTCGCCAGCACGAAGCCCGAGGCTAAATTAAATATGATGTTTTACTGGCAGCATCCCATACACACCACGTTATAGAACTGTAAGAAAACAGATTTTCTTTCTTTTATGGGCACATGGTACTGTTACAGTGATATCTCACTGAGCACCCTTGTGTCTCACAAAACACTACTTCACAAGTTGTGAAATATCTTTCATGTCAGCTTACGGGAAAGGCGAGCGACGCACACTTGTTCATTTAGACACACACATACATGCCGCCAGTTTCCAGTGCTCATGGGGGTGATGGAAAAAAGAGGGAGCTGTCAAAATAGTTTAAAAGCTCTCAAACGGTTGGATTTCCAACTATTTCTACATGAGCTAAAGGGCAGCTTAGTTTTAGCTTATGATACATGGGCCAACTTATAAACACAGGGAGTAAGTCTGGCTGGTAAGGCACATGGGGATGGTAAGAAAAGGTTGCAGAAGAGAGGAAAAAGAACTGCACGAATGAATGATTTGACCTTTTCACAGAAAGAGCTCTGTGTATAGGAGGTTTCCCCTTAAACACATTCCTGTACTGTTGCAGTGTTTTCTCTTTCGAAGGTTTTACCTTTTAAAAACATGAATCTGAAATTTGACTCATTTAATCTGTTAAAACCTGCTTAGCTCTGCAAAAGAACTTGTCAATATCAATTTTACATGATGTACATTTTCAAAATATTAATCATATGAGTCTATATACAGTATATGTTTATCTAAGTACATATAGTTGTAGTATACTGCACTGTCTTCCAGTTCAGTACTGGGATTTAGACATTTCACATTCAATGCAGTTTTCCTAAATTATTTTTTATGGAACAGATCCGCCCTTCATATGTTTCATCGACCTTGATCTTTTTGACATTATTCTTATTTTTTAAATAATATAAACACCTCTGTCTTACATTGGTGCAATCTGCTTGGTGTTTGCTTTTAACAGGAATGATAAGGAAGATTTTCAGCTGGCTAATTAATGATTGCATACAGACACTATATACAACACTGTGTCCTAGAAATTATGTGTATACACTATTAATTTGCAAACGAAAATTTTTTTTCTGAAAAATTTAATGCTGCCCTTATTGTGGTTTTTTTTCAACATAATGTTGGAACCTTATCAAACATTTAATAACAACATACTTCATTTGTTTTTCTTACAATCTGAGCTTGTATCAACTGACACATGAATAATGTTTTCATTGTTATGTTTAAGCAACTAAAAGCACTTTGGTTAAGATTAGGGAAAGATTGTGGTATTGGTTAAATGTTAGAAAAATTAATGCTGACTTAAAATAAAAGACAAGGCATGCTTAGTTTTTAAATATTTAATCAAAAACTGCATTTTTCCCCCTAACCTTAACCAAATTGTTTTTGCAGCCTGTGAAACCAGGTCTCCAATGTCATGGCTCTACAGTTTGTATGCACACCATTTCAACTGTAGCATAGAACAACCATGTGGCTATTTGCCAGTCAGCCAGTTTTCAGGCATGGTATGGATACTCCGCCTGCCAGCACATCAGGACATTAGCATCAGGAATTTTATTTTGCCACTTGATCTTCATGGGCTTGAACTATATAGCAGGCTCCTGGTACTCAGCACAGTTACACTAAACTGAAACTGATATTAGTTGTTGACTTTTTTTCCCCCTGTCTGGGGCAACACAGAACTGTTCCGTTCCCTTATTATTCTTGCAATTAGTGTATTTAGTGGGCTAAGCATGTTAACACACCAAAATTTGGTGGAACAATAAATTACGCCTAGCAGACCACTTTATCTTTTGCAGTAATAATTGGTAATGATTTATTAAAGATTGACTATTGACCTGATTTGGCTTGCGTTCATCATACCTTTCAAGGCCATTCCCCTGCCTTTCATTGCAAGAAACTATGACAGAGACACAGTGAATCCC
>NW_019444735.1:0-2467 GCF_002814215.2 Seriola lalandi dorsalis
AAAAAAAAAAAAAAAAACAGGCAGAAATAATAGTATTTACCAAGGCAACGTACAGTATAACGTTACATGTCTCTCTATCTGTTACGGCTCTATGGAGAGGCTGCTGTATTGTTTTGATTAGGAATATCATTTGGGCAGTCACAGCCACGGATTACGTTATCTAAGGTTAGTTTGTAGTGAATGGTTTCACTATATATATTTAATAATCCATTTAATGGTGTTTCAGATCGTATTTTGACGAGTTACCGTAAAGTAAAGCTGGGCGTTAGCTTACCGTTGCTAGCTAACAGCTTGCTAAAGCTAAGTAGCAGCACAGCTAGCTGTTCACTCAGAGGTCTAACATGCTAGTGCTTTACTATCGTTTCTTTTTAAAATTCCAACGTGTATTTGTTTATTGTAAGGTTACCATTACTCATCATGGAAACCAGATATATAACAGTCTTACAGCAAGGGATTCTACTGCTGAAGACCGAATTTCAGTTCAACTGTTACGATTGATATTAGCTAACATAGCTGGCGCTAGCCAGTAACGGTGTGTGTTGCCAGCTGGCCATACGGCTTGAATGAATTATGTCAACATCTCAGTTGAACGGTATACATAAGCCACTAAGCTAAATATAACCACTCAATGGACAGTGTAGCGATATTTGAACATACTTACTCTATCGCCTGCTTTCACTATTGTAGCATAACAGTACAATCAACCGACGCTTCCACTACTGTTGACATGCCATACAGAAAGATTACAAACAAAAGAAATGGCTAAATAGCAATAAATACCACAATAGTTTGTTATGATAGCATTTAGCAGTCTCTTTTGGTTATAATGTAGGGATAGCCCGGTTCCAAGTCTATGTTAGCCTTGGGTCACTTTTGGCTTGGTTTGCCTATTCAGGTATTCATAGTTAGGAATAAAGAACTTTAAATATTAGAATGTACAATAGACAAATACCATTTCATTAAGATTCAAAAGATAAGTCCCCCTAGCAAAAAAGTGAACCTATGACATGAATGTTATATTAAACTGCTCAGGTAAAACTCAAAGTAATTTATCTTTGAATCGTGCATTATATGCTCTCAGCCAGCAGAGGGCGGTGCTGCATAGCCTTAACGTGAACGCAGAGGGAATTTCTAGAATAAAATTTATTCTTAGGCTTGCTTAAATATGCTTCACAGAAGAGGTGACACACGGGGGCTCCTCTTCTTTGCCAGGATCTGTGATAACGGCATCGATAGGTGTCACTGGAAACTGACTTCAGTCATATACAGAAATGTTTGAAACAAAACCACAATGTACTTACAGTTTGCAGTTTCCCACACATATTCTCTTCCTAACAGGGCTTTTTTTGTGGTAGACTGGCTAATTCCTCTGTATCCTTTCCCACAGTATTTAGTGGCAAGGGGACAGAAATCTCAACCAGGATACAGAGGCTCATTTCCCACATAGTCAATTAGGGGAAGGTCAAAGGTTAAAACACAATGATATTGTTCCTATTTTCAGAGCTCAAACTACTCTGTGCCAGTGCTGAGTCAGCATACTGTTTAAATAAGTGCTCTGTCAATTTATTTTATTTTTTTTAAACAGACATACATGTTTTGTAAAGTGGTTTTTAGAATGAAAAATGTATCATTTATAATAGATTTTCATATTGTAAAAGTTATTTCAAGCTAAGATTTTAACATAAGTAAACTGTGTTTCTGTTAATGTGTGGATACAAAGTCTATTTAAAACTTAGTGAGACCAAAAGTTAAAGAGAGAACAGACTTTTTTTCTTCGCGGAGAGCTTTGTAGCATGTAGGTGTTCTCTTAACTCTAATTAACCAGGCAGCACCACTTCACCACTTCCTTCTGTTGAAAATAGGTTACATTAGCATCTGACGAGTGACAGAGATTCGGGGCGGGTTATTTTTTTATTCACTTGTTCAATAATGATTTATTACAGTAAGACATTTCTGTTAGAGGAAATGTGGCTGGCCAAGAGGAGGTTTTGAGCCAAGGCAGGGAGGAGTTTGGAGGAAAAGCCGAAAAAGTGCTAGGGCTATAGAGGGAGCAGTCTGCTCTCAATTTCCTGGCTGGGCAGCATCCCTGGTGATAACACCTCAGTCAAACCCTGTCTTAAAATGCTTAACCCACCCTCCTCCAGATGGTAGAGGCCTTACGTTAACTAATCACTGGGTTTTCCAGATCATACATTAAATACTGGTATGAAATGTTTTGTTTTCTAACATTTCCCATTGTTTTCCTTTAGATTGTCCTTGTAGTCACAGAAATCATGGAGGAGCAGCAAACAGGCTCTCCTGCAGCCAATACCGACAGCAACAGCCAGAGAAATGGAGATGAGGTAAGAGCTCAACACACGGATATCAAATGACATATTTTGCAGTTTTTCCACTTCAGACTCCAAGAGGGGGTGGGCGGGGGAGGGGGGTTTGCTACCTGGATCTTTAAAACGTATCTGTTTTTGTT
>NW_019444736.1:0-1899 GCF_002814215.2 Seriola lalandi dorsalis
GCCAAGTAACAAGTGAATAATTTTTGGTGCAGGTCCAGATCCAGGTGCAGATCGAAGATTTTTTTTTTTTTTTTGAGGATTTCATTACAAAATGTGGAGCATTTCCGAAAATTATTTTATTATTTTCTCAATCTACGGCACTGACTTAAATGAAACAAATCTACCATGTGTCCCATGATTTTAATAGAATCCAAAAGCATGTGTATATATATATATATATATACATATATATATATATATATATATATATATAATTAATAAAATAAACATATGAATATTTATTATTCTGTAGATGCATTATTGTAATAAATTAACCTCAGTGTTAGTATGAACTTTGTCAATACTCTTATCAACAGCGAGGTTTCCACCTAACACCAGGGATTCATACTGTATCTATAGCACGTCACAGGCATGACAGTTTGCTCAGCCTGATACCTTGGCTCATGAACTCAGTGATAATGTAGATAGGCTCCTCAGAAACCACGGCATAGAGCTGCACCAGCTTGTCATGGCGAAGTCTCTTCATGATTTGAGCCTCCTCCAGGAAGGCCTCGGGGGACATGGTTCCTGGCTTCAGAGTCTTCACTGCTACCTTGGTGGTGCCGTTCCACATGCCTGGCATACAGACAAGGGGGTGTTAATGCACACACAGGACACGGACACACACACACAGACATACTGCATGAGCATATACACCAATTTTCTGGCATACTGACAAGTGGAAGGATGTATAAACTGTACAGTGTATACAGCCATTCACTGTATATATGCCGCCATGTTACATATATGGGGACACAAACACCCACACAGATGTCAAAAACACACAATATGCATGCTGTAATGAACACACACGGTCAAATTCCTGCATGCGAATGATTGTTATGTTGGAGAGCATGCATGACATGAGACAGGGTGAAGTTAGGAGAGAAGGAGGTTTACTGGTCTTACATCAACACCAGCAGCACCTGACCTGCTTCAAGAAGAAACTCTGCACGGCTCAGAAACCCAACACACTGGGATTTAGTCAGGGAAACTGTATGACAGCTTCAACAAGAGACTGGTCGTACGTGTAATTGTTAATACATCCTGTGGGAATAACTGCTAAGATGCGATTTAATAGGGAAAAACAAACTTTGCTTGCATAGACTGACATAAATGGCCTGCCACAGCCGGTACTACCAACAAACTTTGCAACACGACAATAACAGACATGTCAGACGATGCTGAACAGACAGTTTTCCTTCTAAGCACGTAGAGGGTGTCAGTCTCACCCATCCACACGTCACCGAAGCAGCCCTGTCCCAGCTTCTTTTGCATTGACAGCGTTTCCCTGGATACCTCCCAGGCATCCCGCGCAAGGCCCATGGTGAGCGGGGTGGAGTTGAGACAGGGCTTGGTCAGGTAATGACACAGCCCATCATTAGAGCCTAATGGTGGAGGAGAATGGAGCCAAGGAGGGTGGAGATGTAGGGAAAGGAATTGAAAGAGCGGGAGTATGGGAAGAGTGGGTGATGGAGAATGGGGGAAAAAATGTGAAGTGATTGGTGGAAAGAAAGATGGAAGAGAGATGGGAGAAAGATGGGTGGGGGGGTGACAAAGAGGTGAGGTGAGATGATGAAACATGCACATGCAACAACAGGGGAGGAGAGGAACAGCTCTGCATACCTGGATATAAAACACTTTTCGCTCTAATTTTTAATTCATTAGCAGCTGCCTCTGTATAATTGTTATCAGATAAAGGGATTTTTCAAGGATTTGCTTCACTACAAAGGTTTCAATCAAAAACTGGTCCAGACTGTGGACCATGTGTATCTGGTCCAATCCACATATTTGTTGCAGGTATAAGCTGACACTTTGAACAACATAAACAGATAAACAGGGCTTTAAAGAATGTCTGTT